>NC_084751.1:21709183-21724183 GCF_033978785.1 Entelurus aequoreus | reverse complement strand
AGCTACAAAACTGACCTTCCTTTGAGCAGATTGAGTTTCTGGAGCATCACATTTGTGGGGTCAATTAAATGCTCAAAATGGCCAGGAAAAGAGAAATTTCATCTGAAACTCGACAGTCTATTCTTGTTCTTAGAAGTGAAGGCTATTCCACAAAATTATTTGGGTGACCTCAAAACTTTTGAACGGTAGTGTATGTTTGGCGCATTTAAGCTGCTAGATACTTCTGATTGATTGCAAAACTTATATTTAAGGATGTCGTAACAGAAGTAAACAAGGTATAAGTCAAACTTTCACAAACTCTTGATATACAATTATATTATGTATATATCCATTATATTAATATACTATTAATATAACATGTACACATATTTAGGATACACATACATACATATATATATATATATATATATATATATATATATATATATATATATATATACATATATATATATATATATATATATATATATATATATATATATATATATATATATATATATATATATATATATACATACATACATACATATATATATATATATATATATATATATATATATATATATATATATATATATATATATATATATATATATATATATATATATATATATATATATATATATATATATATATATATATATATATATATATATATATATATATATATATATATATATATATATATATATATAGTCAAAAAGTTCGGACACCCCTGATGTAAAGTGTGGGAACATTTCAACCTAATCTTTATAAGACATGAATACCTTGTTAAGCATTCTGGTGGTACTGGTGAATGAATGTGAATAAATGTTTGGTGGTGGTCGGAGGGGCCCTTGGCGCAAATTGGCAGCCATGGTTCAGTCAGTCTACCCTAGGGCAGCTGTGGTTACAAATGTCGCCTACCACTATGAATGATGGGTTCTCAGTTCTTTGTGAAGCACTTTGAGTGTCTAGAAAATCCCTTTTTAAATCTGATCCATTATTATTATTAAAATTTAAAGTATATGGATAAAAAAAAATCTACCTGTTTAACAACTAGCAGAACATTCTAGAACAGTGGTTCTTAACCTTTTTGGAGGTACCGAACCCCACCAGTTATATGTTTTTTTTACTGGTGCACAAAATGAACTGTGCATGAACATCACCTTGTTCAAAGAACAAAACCAACACAGTGCATGAACGCACAACAAATTACACACTTGCAAATCAAATGGAAAATTAGAAAGAACATAGTTTGGGGGTATCCATAACACGTCGATAGGGAGAAGTTTTTATTTACACGATCAGTTGGGTGCGTCTTGACTTCCGCGGTGGAGGCTCCGCCGAACCCCTGAGGCCGACTCACCGAAACCCCTAGGGTTCGATCGAACCCAGGTTAAGAACCACTGTTCTAGAAGAAACCATTTTTAATACCTGACTTGATCACATCCCAGTGGGTAGAATTGTATCACAAATACTTCATTTTTATCTTAAATAGGATAGACTAAAAAGTCAGTGATAAGTAGACAACAACAATACCGGCGGTAGATATCATAAAAGTATTCTCGGTCTCTTACTGCCTATAAAAAAGTAGTTCAGTAGATGCCTCAGAGGATCATTATAACAACAAAAGCCAAAGCAAATGTAATTTAAACACATATTAAAATGATAACGACACCCATGTAAGAGCAAAAAAAGGCTGTTATCCTTTTGACTGGCAGCTTCTATTCGTCACAGCTTTTGGCATGTAGTATTCATGAAGCTAGCGCGGAGAAAGGCAGCGCCGGTCAGAAGGTAAGTAGGAAGCTACTCCCGCAGACTGCGACCACTTCCCTGAGGACAGCAGGAACTTCACTCGGTGACAGAAAACACTGTGAGTAATGGCTTCCTGCGCGTCTTGCACCATACTCACGGAGAGGTTGGCTCTGCTAGAGGGCCGTGTCCGCCAGTTAGAGCAGAGTAATGTCGTAACTTTAGATGTTGCGGACACATCTGCTAGCGTTAGCTGTAGCGAGCTAACTAGCCCAGCTTGTAGCAGTCCTAAGCGGCCTACAAGCTACGGTGTACCGGTTGAGACGCATAATAGATTTAGCTCTTTAGCTAGTCCTACACCCCAGTCTACCGGGCACCACACGTTAGTCATAGGGGACTCCATCACCCGAAACATAAAGCTTAGCAAACCAGCCACAGTAAAGTGTATCCCCGGGGCCAGAGCACCTGACATTGAAGCTAATCTTAGGGAGCTAACTCGCAACAGGCCTAGTAAACACGTACGACAGGCTAATCGCACCACTAATTATGCGAATATAGTTGTACACGTTGGCTCCAATGACACTAGAATGAGACAGTCAGAGATTACAAAGAGAAACATAGCCAGGACTTATGATCTCGCCAGAAAGATGTCCAGGCATCGAGTAATTGTCTCTGGCCCCCTGCCTGCGAGAGGCAATGATGAGAGGTATAGCAGATTAGTCTCGCTTAACAAGTGGCTGCCTATCTTCTGTAGGCAACAGGGACTAACGTTTATTGATAACTGGCCCTCTTTCTGGGGCAAACCAGGCTTGCTGATGAGAGAAGGCATTCACCCTAACCAGGAAGGCGCCATCATCCTGTCTAGAAACATAGACTACTATTTAAGTCTCACTTGACTGACTACACTAGAGCAAGCCCGGTCACAGGCAATTACAATGTCTGTTAGTCCGGGTGAGGAGTCAGTTAAGCTAGAACTAGCCAGCGCCAGGCTGGATAATCCATGTACGCATAGCAATTCTCTTAGAATAATACACAATTCACATAATGTTTTTTCTGTTGTGTCTGTGTCAGAGGTGGACATGCATTCTAATGAGGTGGCAAATCATGAAATGTCCAGTCTATTGCAGCACCAAGCAAACAATCGGAAAATTCCCGTCATATCAATTCCTAGATATGGTCGAAACTATTGAAAGTGCACTACGCATAATAAACGCAACATTGTTAATATTGCCACTACGGATAATCTTAACAAAAACTCGTCAAAACAGCCCAATACCTATAATATGGGCTTTTTAAACATAAGATCATTGTCTCCCAAGGCGTTATTAGTTAATGAGGTCATTAGAGACAACAATCTTAACGTCATTGGTATTAGCGAAACCTGGCTCAAACCAGACGAATTTTTTGCGCTCAATGAGGCATCTCCTCCTAACTATACGAATGCGCATGTTGCCCGTCCTCTTAAAAGGGGAGGGGGTGTCGCACTAATATACAATGAAAATTTCAACCTTACCCCTAACCTAAATAATAAATATAAATCGTTTGAGGTGCTTACTATGAGGTCTGTCACACCGCTACCTCTCGACCTGGCTGTTATCTACCGCCCCCCTGGGCCCTATTCGGACTTTATCAGTGAATTCTCAGAGTTCGTTGCTGATCTAGTGACGCACGCCGACAATATAATCATAATGGGGGACTTTAATATCCATATGAATACCCCATCGGACCCTCAGTGCGTGGCGCTCCAAACCATAATTGATAGCTGTGGTCTTACACAAATAATACATGAACCCACGCATCGCAACTGTAATACAATAGATCTAGTGCTTGTTAGGGGTGTCACCACCTCCAAAGTTATGATACTTCCATATACTAAAGTAATGTCCGATCATTACCTTATAAAATTTGAAGTTTTGACTCATTGTCAACAAGCTAATAATAATAACTGCTATAGCGGCCGCAACATTAATGCTGCCACAACGATGACTCTTGCTGACCTACTGCCTTCGGTAATGGCACCATTCCCAAATTATGTCGGCTCTATTGATAACCTCACTAACAACTTTGACGATGCCTTGCGCGAAATTATTGATAGTGTAGCACCGCTAAAGCAAAAAAGGGCCCCTAAAAGGCGCACCCCATGGTTTACAGAAGAAATTAGAGCTCATAAATTATCATGTAGAAAACTGGAACGCAAATGGCGCGCGACTAAACTTGAGGTTTTCCATCAAGCATGGAGTGATAGTTTAATAACTTATAAACGCATGCTTACCTTAGCTAAAGCTAAATACTACTCAAATCTCATCCGCCTCAACAAAAACGATCCTAAATTTCTGTTTAGTACAGTAGCATCGCTAACCCAACAAGGGACTCCTCCCAGTAGCTCCACCCGCTAACTTTTTGCAACTCAACGCTAAGAAAACGGAAATGCTGATTATCGGTCCTGCTAGACACCAACATCTATTTAATAATACCACCTTAACATTTGACAACCAAACAATTACACAAGGCGACTCGGTAAAGAATCTGGGTATTATCTTCGACCCAACTCTCTCGTTTGAGTCACACATTAAGAGTGTTACTAAAACGGCCTTCTTTCATCTCTGTAATATCGCTAAAATTCGTTCCATCTTGTCCACTAGCGACGCTGAGATCATTATTCATGCGTTCGTTACGTCTCGTCTCGATTACTGTAACGTATTATTTTCGAGTCTCCCTATGTCTAGCATTAAAAGATTACAGTTGGTACAAAATGCGGCTGCAAGGCTTTTGACAAAAACAAGAAAGTTTGATCATATTACGCCTATACTGGCTCACCTGCACTGGCTTCCTGTGCACTTAAGATGCGACTTTAAGGTTTTACTACTTACGTATAAAATACTACACGGTTTAGCTCCAGCCTATCTCGCCGATTGTATTGTACCATATGTCCCGACAAGAAATCTGCGTTCAAAGAACTCCGGCTTATTAGTGATTCCCAGAGCCAAAAAAAAGTCTGCGGGCTATAGAGCGTTTTCTATTCGGGCTCCAGTACTCTGGAATGCTCTCCCGGTAACAGTTAGAGATGCTACCTCAGTAGAAGCATTTAAGTCCCATCTTAAAACTTATTTGTATAATCTAGCCTTTAAATAGACCCCCCTTTTTTAGACCAGTTGATCTGCCGTTTCTTTTCTTCTCTCCTCTTCTCCCCTGTCCCTTGCGAGGTGGAGTTGCATAGGTCCGGTGGCCATGGATGAAGTGCTGGCTGTCCAGAGTCGGGAACCCGGGTGGACCACTAGCCTGTGCATCGGTTGGGGACATCTCTGCGCTGCTGACCCGTCTCCGCTCGGGATGGTTTCCTGTTGGCCCCGCTGTGGACTGGACTCTCGCTGATGTGTTGGATCCACTGTGGACTGGACTTTCACAATGTTATGTCAGACCCACTCGACATCCATTGCTTTCGGTCTCCCCTAGAGGGGGGGGTGGGGGGGGGGTTACCCACATATGCGGTCCTCTCCAAGGTTTCTCATAGTCATTCACCGACGTCCCACTGGGGTGAGTTTTTCCTTGCCCGTATGTGGGCTCTGTACCGAGGATGTCGTTGTGGCTTGTACAGCCCTTTGAGACACTTGTGATTTAGGGCTATATAAATAAACATTGATTGATAAACATTGAATGAGCAAAATCGCCCCCTATAGTGTATTGGAGGCACACAGCGCTCGGCCAACGTTTGATTTAAAGCAGGGGTGTCAAACGATCAGGTTTTATCCGGCCCGAGGGATGAGTTTGCCAAGTATAAAAATGAGCCGAAATTTATGAATGAAAGAAACTGATGTTCTAAATGTGTCCACTAGATGTCGCAATAGCAATTATTTGTATCTTTGTAGATGATGCTACATATGTAAAAAAAAAAATAAACCACATGAAGTCGAGGAAAATGAGCAAACTACATAAATAACATCCTGTAATTTGATTTTGATGTTGTTTTTTTATCTTGATAGATTGAAAATTAACACCAAAGAGTTGACTAATGAACATTATCACATAATTTATTCCGAAAGTATTAATAACGACAAATAAAAATAAATACTATTAACCGCAACATGTAAGTGTAAAAAAACCAACAACAACATTGTGATTTGTACATTTTCAGAATGTGCTTGTTCTATTTTTAAACAAAAGAAAACAATCTGAAGTTGTCTTGATTTTTAAGTTATCGTGCCGTGGTTTTAACAGTCCGGTCCACTAGGGAGTATGTTTTTCTCCATGCGGCCCCCCGTCTAAAATGAGTTCTACACCCCTGATTTAAAGACAGCGCATGAAAACGGCTATTTCACAAAGAAGAGTCAAAAATGTAATGAAAAAGTGACCGAAAGACCCAACAAAACAAAGAACTCTTTATTCCTACAAAATGAGTATTCACAGAGAAGACACGTTAGTGCCATGACTCAAATTTCAACCCAGATATAATTTGAGGAAGGTATCAAAAACTGCTTTCAGATAAAAGAGGGAGGACAAGCAATGGGCCCCATTCAGCAGCCGTTCTTAGGAACACATTTTGTTCTTAGGCCCACTTACTAAATTTTAAAGGAGATTTTTGTATTCACCAATGTTTTCGTAGCTGGAATTTATTCGTAGGTAAGAATATAATCTACGAGTGCTATAGAGCAGTGGTCCCCAACCACCGGGCCGCGGCCCGGTACCGGTCCGTGGATGGATTGGTACCGTGCCGCACAAGAAATAAAAAATTAAAAAAATAAAATAAAAATGTATTTTTTTAAAAATTAAATCAACATAAAAAAAACACAAGATACACTTACAATTAGTGCACCAACCCAAAAAACCTCCCTCCCCCCTTTACACTCATTCGCACAAAAGGGTTGTTTCTTTCTGTTATTAATATTTCTGGTTCCTACATTATATATCAATATAGATCAATACAGTCTGCAGGGATACAGTCCGTAAGCACACATGATTGTATTTATTTATGACAAAAAAAAAACAAAAAAAAAAATACCAAAAAAAAATACCCCCTTTCTTAAACTTACGTTTTGACAGTATCTATTTCCCCCGCGGGATAATACAAAGTTCTCTTTGTAATCTGTTGGTGTTTTCTCCGTGTGTTTGATGTTCGGCTTTTCCGCCGGAATTGTGCCCTCATATGGGGAATTAAGGGCGTTTATCTATGCAAATTACGGAATTAAGGGTGTTTACATATGCGTATTGGGGAAATAAGGGCGTGTTTATATGCAAATTATGATAGACACGCACACGCTGATCATTTAGCATCTTAAGAACAGCAGGTGGGAACAATTTGGCCGTTTAAGAACACGTCATGAATTTGAATGGACTCCTCTTAAGAAATCACTTAGGAAGAAAGATAAAAGAAAAAGTTAGGAACTTATTGCTGAATGGGGCCCATTGTTGTCAAAGGTGCAGCTTTTAAAACACGTTATCAGTCTTTTTTATCCAAAAAGGCAGCTTTTGTTTTTACTTGTGTGCACAGCTCATGCACTTAGCAAAATACTCGTCCCTTGTTTTTCTGCATGTCGATGTCATTTGTGTCTTGCAGTGAGGGCATGTTCAAGAACAAAATCTTGTTAACACTTCATTTGCAACACTACTTTAGTAGGTAAAGTAGGTAAATGACCCAAATAAACAACCAGGCGGTTGGCTGGTGGTGTCATCGCAACATCGCCTGCAATGGAAAGGGCGCCGTGGCAAATCAAAAGCTTATCATGCACACATATTCTAATCTCTAATGCCACAGACTAATCCATAAATTTGCCCACTACTGATAATTCTGGTGAAAGGCACGGAAGTATATTTAGACAAAAACATATTGTGGTCAAAGGCTACCAAGCAGTGCAGTTTGATTCACTTCAGTATGGTTAGTCTTTTTTGTGTTTAGTGTAAGTATTGAAGGGTTACCAAAATAACGGATCCAGCCAACACCCGAGGGACAACGATGCCCCACTTCATGGAAACGGGTAAACGCACAAAATCAACTCAATTTCTCTCACATAATTTGTGTAAACAACGACAGCTAAACAAAATAGCGACATGGTACAACCTGCTTAGTTTCACTGTTTCTGAGTCATTTTACATGACTCCGAACAATATAATTCAGAGCAGTCTCTTCGCTCTAGGAAATGAGTTTGCAACCAGACAATTTCACACACTGGTGACAGTTTGACGACTGTAAATGTCACTGGACTTGGTTAAATGCACCGTTATTCTACCCTCTCCTGCTATAAGATTTTTTAATTCTGTTTTTTATTATTTGTGACTTGAAATGAGTTTGAAGGACCGGAGAGAATGGCACAAACTTTCCGATTAGATGTTGTTTTTCAATTTCAAGTCACACCGGATGAGTTCATCATAGGTATGGGCGATACGGCCCAAAATCTACACTGCGATATATATTGCATTCTCTTGCGTTAATGTTATGTATCACAATATATCATTTTCCATATGAATGATGATAGAAACATTTTGAAACAGGTTACAAAGGCTCCTAATTTAGCTGTTGACACATCTGATGACACATTGTGTCATTTACAGTTGCATTATTTTCTTAAAAAATATCATTAATCTACACCGTTCCACCTTCAACACATTCCACCATCGTGGGAATTCAACCTACATTTTTTCCAAGTTCAAAAACATTCCAGGATTTTCCAGAATTCCTGCTTTTCCAAAGCCCTATTTCCACGCTTTTTTCTGGCCCACATTTTTCAACCCATTTCAACTGTTCCACCTTCAAAACATTCTTTAGTTTTTTGAACAGGAAAAATTCCCGGTTTTCCCGAAATTCCAGGAATTTCTGTAATACCATTTCTCAATTCAACATGTTACTACTTCAACATTTCGCGACCGATTTGAAAAATTCCAACACCAACCATTTCAACTTATTCAAACCATTCAAGTTTTCTACCATTTTAAAAAAATTCCGGATTTTCTTGAAATTCCCTAATACCATTTACTACTTCAACATTTCTTGACCCAATTTCAACAAGTCCAACACCAACCAGTTCAGCTCATTTAGGACATTCATGCTCCTAATCATTTTCTAAAAAATCTCGCTTTTCCCAAAATTCCCAAATTTCCAGGACGTTTCCATTGAAATGAATGGACCATTTTTCCAAGTTGCACAATTCCCACATTTTTCAAACCTATTCAAACCATTCCAACATTAACACATTCCTCTTATCCTGGACATTAAAAATAACACTTTTAACCCAAGTTCCAAACCAAATTCCGGTTTTCCTGGAAATTAAAACTCTTCAACATTCAAACCATTCCAACATTCAAACTATTCTTGCTACATTCTGTCAGCATTTCAGTTCAACTTCAGCATTGGAGCATTCACACACAATTTAATTCCTTTAGGAATTGCCTCATCTAGTTAGTGTTGTTTTAATACATGAGTGTTGTTTTAATACACGCAAACCTTAAATAGGTTAGGCCCTTAGTGTCTAGTGGGATTCAAGATTGCAATAAAATATTTAACTATGAGTCGCTCAGGGAGCACAGAATACTGTATGGGCCTACAGACTGCAAATTTGAGAGACATGCTCTAAAATCAAACAACTCTAAGGTCTAGCCAACATTTTTCAGAAAATTGTGATCCAATAGCAAAACAAAACTTCATCATTAGTCACGTCAAAGAAATCTTGCGAGACTTTGACCTAACAACAGGGATTTTGTTTTTTTGTAAAGCCTCCAAAGAAGAGAGAAAGTTTTACAATAACCATAAACTAGCATATGCGACATCAGAAAGAGTCTGGCTGCTAAGGACAATTGAAGTCATACAATTAATTAAATCATGCACACTAATTAACTCTACAAATTGGACACTGGTGGAGATCGCTGCCTGTGCTGTATGATTCATAAACACATTATTTCTGATGAGAAAGATTGTTTTTTAAATTAAAATAACTGGAAGTCAATCAGAAACAGGAAATGCATTGTGTCTGATCTTGGAGGCTCCAGTGTAAAATGACAGAATGGCTTAATTCAGAAGTGAGTTGAAACAGACTTGAAACAGGCTTTTGTCAGAATTGCTCACCTGAGGGTGAAGATCTGCACGGAGGAAAGTGTCGACAGAGCCAGAAAAGCAGAGACGGTTTCTCTCTGACGGATGGGTTTAGAGGGCACCATGACCAGAAAGTTACTGTCAAGCTTCAGCTCCAATAGCGGCTGAAAGAGCCTGACGCTGCCAATGCGTTGCATCGCCGTGTGCCCGGCAGAGTATCCCATCGGACCGTGCTGCTCTGTGCGCATCGTACTGCCTTTCCTTGAGTCCTCGGCGCTGCAGTCACCGCTGTTGGTGGTTTGAAGCGTGTAATAAAGCTCCACAGGTGTGCCCTCGGCCTGCTCCGACACTCTCTGACGACCTGGCCTAACAGTGGGTGGGCTGAACCAGCTTGCAAGGGGTTCCAGCTCCGCAACACAAATCCCTAGTTCCCCTTTCAGCCTACATGTACCCCGCACCTCCTGGGTCTCATGGAAGGCGAACATTCTTATGCAAGGCAGCTTTTGGATGGCGCTGTAGTCATCCCAGTCCCTCCCTGCGACATAGAATAACACTTGGACCTTGGGCCAGCTGGGGTGAATCCTCTCATTGATGATGTAGGTGTGAATTTTCCAGTTAAACGTAAAGAGCGGCGACAGTGACGCTGACGTTGGCTCTGCTGGTGAAATGAAAATATGCTGGTTGAACGGTCCGGGCTGTGTTTGTAACATCTCTAGTGGGACGGGCTGTTGGACAGATAGCGGCCCATAGCTAGCATTGACATAGGGCATGTGGCGAGCCTGCTGGATGAAGAAGGACTCTGTGCGGGCCTGCAGGCTGGAATTCCTCATTAAATCCTGGTTTGCCTCCTGTAGGAAGAAAGCTGACTCAGCATTAAGGATCCGGTAGCTGACAGGCAGATAGATTGGCATCGGGGTGTACCTCTGCAGGCCCTCTAGGATCACCTTGCTGTCTACCACTGAAACACAGAGAAGACACAGAACCACAATAGAGGTTATCTATTGTTCCTTTGTTTCCGTAACTGTAGTAAAAAAAAATATTAAAAAAACGCAGGAAATGATTTTGCTGTGCTTTTACCTGAAACAGTAATTTTCTAAACCTTATCAGCAAAGCCCCAGCCAGCCATGAAATTAAAGTGTAATATGAGGAAAAAGGAAAACTTTGTAAGACATTGTAAAGAGCAATTCACATATATTGTAACATTTGCATACATTCCCTGCAACCTGAGGCTACCGCATCTTTTATTAATTCTATTGGATAAGGTTAAGGAGTTAGTTGGACTCATTTTTTAAGGACACATTTTCCTGGGCCGGTGCCCTTCAATAAAAGAATGTCGGAGGCTTACTTTGAAAGATTGTTCTTATTATTAAACAATGTAAAGTCATCTTTTTCGTTTCTTCCCCTTTCTTCATTCCTGCTCTTTGCATTCACTCCAGTTCATTACTTGGCTTCATCGCTGTAGTAACAACTTAAAGGGGTCATATTATCTTTTTTTTCTACATTTAAAACACTTCTTTGTGGTCTACATCAGTGGTCCCCAACCACCGGGCCGCGGCACAGTACCGGTCCGTGGATCGATTGGTACCGGGCCGCACAAGAAATAAAAACAATAAAATAAAAATATGTTTTTTTTATTTTTTATTAAATCAACATAAAAAACAAAAGATACACTTACAATTAGTGCACCAACCCAAAAAACCTCCCTCCCCCATTTACACTCATTCACACTCAGTCGCACAAAAGGGTTGTTTCTTTCTGTTATTAATATTTCTGGTTCCTACATTATATATCAATATAGATCAATACAGTCTGCAGGGATACAGTCCGTAAGCACACGATTGTATTTTTTATGACAAAAAAAATGTAAAAAATACCATACACCCCCCCTCCGCCTGGTCCGTGGGATAAATTTTCAAGCGTTGACCGGTCCGCAGTTACAAAAAGGTTGGGGACCACTGGTCTACATAACATGTAATGGTGGTTATTTGGTCAAAATGTTGCATGGATTAAGTTTTACAGACCATCCTCAAGCCACTTTCTGACCATCTCTTCAGTATGTACCCTTTTGTGGGCAGTTTTATTTTATGTGCCTCCACTTTGACTGTAACTTCTCCCCGTCAGCCATGTTGAAGTTTTTATCACTTTCATTTGGAGTCTACTGACATTAATAAGTTAGAACTATACGCTTGTCCAACATCATTACACACCACCATGTAGGGATGTGCCGATCAATTGGCAACTGATCAGTATCGTCCGATTTTCGTCAAAAAGTATGTGATCACCATTGCCAATTAATGCCATTTAATACTGATCACAAACGCTGATGCCCTCTGATTGACACTATTTATTTTCTAGTCCGCCAGTTGACAAGCGGCTAGCTGCTAAATTATGTGTCTCCATACACATTGTGGAGACGCTCCCCTATGCTAATAATAATCACCTCCATTATGGCAAATAAACTGCATTTTCTAGTATTGTAAGTAGGGATGTACTCTATATCGGATTTTATCCATACCAATATTGATATTCCTTACGGGTATTCATTGGTACTCTAATCGGTACTGTATGTAATTATTAGTAAAGCTGTAAAAAAAAAGGTTTTTCTTGTTACCATTTTTATGAGCACAAATGGTTGTATACCACCAACATAATGTAACGTAAAAAAAAATGTGCAGCAGCACTGTTAAAGAATCTAACTAAAGCATTTGACACAATTAATCACAATATTTTAATTTAAAAAAATAGAACGGTATGGCATCAGAGGGTTGGTCTTAAACTGGATTAGAAGTTATTTAACGAACAGGAAACAATACGTGAAGCTAGACGAACACACTAAATATATCCTGTGGTGTACCCCAGGGATCAATACTAGGACCAAAATTGTTCAATCTCTATATAAATGACATTTGTAAAGTTACAAAAGATTTGTGTTAATTCCACAACTGTATCGGTTGATATCGGAATCGGTAATTAAGAGTTGGAAAATATCGGAATATCTGATATTGGCAAAAAAGCCATTTTCGGACATCTCTACATGTGATCTGTATTGGTGTCGGCCAGTTAGATGATCAGTATCATAACCGGCCTTATCGGAACATCCCTACTTCCCTAGACTGTTTTTGTTCTTGCAAATCCACTCTCCCATTTCTTCTTCTCCCATCATACTACATATGTTTTGACTGATAAAAAAACTAATCTAATAGTGTAAATGATTAAAAAGGTAAATAGTCCTTAAGGCCAATAGGCTGTTCATCAGTTTGTCCTGACATGTTTTCTAAGGCCATGTCGACACTAGATCGTTTAACCCCTTAAAAGAATAATTATTTAGCCTAAGCCCCGTTTCAGCCACACTAAACCAGCGTTTAAGGTTCCCCTCCTCGGACAAATTTTTACACGGCTAAGTGCGCCGTGTATTTTCGGGAATCTCCGGCACTTAGCTTTGTATGGATTCATTGACCGTTTACAAACTGAGTTCGGAGAGGAAAAGACACCAGAAAGATCGCGCCCCACACAGTAAGTGACGTCAGAAAGAACGCGCCACAGCCAGCTTCATAATAAAGCGGTTTCGAAACTCGGAGCTAACCACTGGAAATATGAAGGCTAGTCATCCAGACATGCCCGTGTTTCTCCTACTTCAACATGTACAGATGCTTGTGAAAATCACACATGAATACCTTAAGAGAAAGCGATTGCAGCTATTTGGGATACAACACATCTCAGACGGCAAGAGAACTTTCCAATGTCCTGGTCAGCTGTGATTCTACTTAGCGAAAAACTTTGTCTATTTGTCGAAGGAGAGACAACGAGAATGAGAGCTCCCGTGGATGTGATAAAAAAGGTAGCGTATGCTTTGTATTACCTGGCCGACGAGGGAAGACTAACACGGAAAACGGCGAATGCTTTTGGACTGGCAAAACAGACTATCAGTTATTGTCCGCCATGTATGTCGCAGACTCAACGTCTAGGTCCAGAGTATATAAAGTCACCAAAAACGAATGGACAATGAAGGTGACCAAAAGAGTGAGGAGTGTCCTGACTAGATATCTAGATCCCTAGATTGATTGTTGTCAAATGTTCTTTATCACATTGTTTACGTGTCTAATAAAGATTTGATTAATTTATGATGGCTCAGGTGTGATTCACTACAATAGGGCCCCATAGCACACTGGATTCCAGTTAATTGAAATACCACAACACTGGATATTGTTCAGATAAGTTAAATTTAAGAACTTGCACACAAAGCAACACTGGAGGTGACTATGACGTGCGCATTTTCCGCGCATGCGTATTAGGTCGCGTTACGCAGGCGGACGGAGGCAGGAGGGGGTCTTAAACGCTGGCATTGTTGTGTGTGGACACGGATAAGGTCAGGTGGGATTTACCCTGGATAACAGGGCCTAGCTAAAGACTCCTTTCACTGTCTTCTGCAGGAAATGAGCCACATGAGCCACATTCGAGAGTAAATATCTGCACCTTCCGTATTTGTTTCAAACTTGCAATTCTGGATATAATAAAGCAACGTTTTCTTCTGGCATATTACACAGGGCAGGGCTCAGATTGAAGGGGCAAGAAAAGCTTCAATTTATTGCAGTCACAGCTTTGAAAACGGTGTTGGCTTTCAGAATGATAAACAGGCACAGAGCTGAACCTAATTACAGACTTCCAATTCAATAAAGGAATATGCATCCGTAATACAAGTCTGGCGCGAGTGACAAAGCCACGGAAATAATAAGCATGAGTCATAAAACCAATTTTAGTTGAACTCATTTGGAACCTTTAAATGTACATTTGTGTTTGTCTCTTACTTGCGGACTACCCCGGTATCACAGTACATCCCAGACAGGTGTGAGTGCCAGCTGATAAAAAAAAGACCTTCAGTCAAACAATACATGATGAGTGATTTCTGTTTAGAGTTGGACGCCACTGATTTGAAAATGACAAAATGGGGCTCGATGTCAAGGGAGCGCACAGGTCTGCAGTAGTTGGTGTTGTAGCATGCTTGTGGGGCTGGGAGACGATTTCCCTGTCGCTCCGATTCTCCAGGGGTATGTGACACACTGTCCTACTTATACAGATGAAAGTAAACACCTCTTTACAGCTGGAAAAGAGTCAAAATTCGCAACTCTACATTTTGTCCCTTCCATGACACCGGCGTGTTGTTGTAAATAACCCACGAGCAAAGCCTGTGTGATTTGCAGTCGCGAGTTATCCTTGGATTTCGTGTCAGCAGCTACTGTACTTGTAAATCA
>NC_084751.1:21574183-21704183 GCF_033978785.1 Entelurus aequoreus | reverse complement strand
TATAGTCATTTTCTATATCGCACAGTCACAAACCTGCGATATATCGGAGTATATCGATATATCGCCCAGCCTTGCTTCAAGGTACTCAAAGTGCTTTGACACTATTTCCACATTCACCCATTCACACACTGATGGCGGGAGCTGCCATGCAAGGCGCTAACCACGACCCATCAGGAGCAAGGGTGAAGTGTCTTGCGCAAGGACACAACGGACGTGACTAGGGTGGTAGCACTCCACACAAGTCAATAACATCAACAAAGTTCACCTTTGTGCATTCACGCACAACATAAGACGTTGGATGGACAAATAGAGACAAAGAAGGAGTGGCATAAAACATGTCTTTCTGTAGCAGCATCAAGGAAAGTTGTACAAACAAACAAACTACGGTGCGTTCAAGGACTTCCGAAATTAGGACAAAATGGTGCGCGCCAAATACTCTCATCATTAAGCATGTTTAACATAAACAGTGGGATTTCTAACAATTATGAAGGTTTGTGTCATGTTTGTCCTCCTACAGAAACCATATCTAAACAAAAAATATATTTTTTTCCTCATCTTTTTTTCATTTTCATACATGGAGCCACTAGGGCGGCGCTAAAGAGCCACTTGTGGCTCGAAAGTCGCGCATTGCCGACCCCCGCTCTAGGCTCTTATTGTTCATTTCCTGTTAATAGCTGCTTACTTTCTGCTGTAACGCTCTTCCATGTACACTTCTTAAACTTTACTAAGCCCTTATTTATTGGGTTGTCAAACTAGTTTGGTTGCTAGCTTAGCGGTTAGCTTGGCAATTAGCTTGCTGTTCCTGTTTGCTTTTCCGATGTGTGTAACATGTTCAGCCTCGTCCTCCAGTGTAAGAAATACAGTTAATTTCCCGCAATGGGGGGATTATTGACTCTGAGGACTCTGTAAGGAGTTAGACAAGTAGCTGCTTAGGCGAGAAGAGGATCGAAAATGGGAATCGACATTTAACAATGTGGACAATTTATGGAAATTTGGAATGAAAGAGATCGTTCTCACCGATGCCAAATGCCCAACACTACTCCTGAAGTATGATGTGTACATGCAGTAAAGAAACACGGGATGGCCTAAAAAGCATGATTCTAAAAATCCATCCATCCTTTCATTTTTCTACCGCTTGTCCCTTTCAGGGTATATTCTTCAAAATTTAGATTTTTTTCCCATAATGTCAATACAAAACTACAAGGAGTTTACAGGCCATACTAATGTCTTTCACCAACCAGATTTTGGCCTGTCTTTATACCATACTTGCCAACCTTGAGACCTCCGATACCGGGAGGTGGGCGTGGGGCGGGGTTGGGGGCGTGGTTAAGAGGGGAATATATTTAAGCTAGAATTCACCAACTCAAGTATTTCATATATATACATAGATATACATACATACATACATACATACATACATACATACATATATATATATATATATATATATATATATATATATATATATATATTTTTTTTTTTTTTATTATACATATAAATAAAATAAATACTTGAATTTCAGTGTTCTGGAGGCTATCCAGTAGATGGCAGTATTGTCCTGTTTAAGAGTGTCACAACATTGCTGTTTACGGCAGAAGAACTGCTTTACGGTAGACTAAACGTGACTGCTGTTGTTGTGTGTTGTTACCGCGCTGGGAGGACGTTAATGAAACTGCCTAACAATAAACCCACATAAGAAACCAAGACCTCGCCCTTGATCATTCTACAGTTATGACGTCATTGGGCAGGCAAGCTGTTTATATTGTGGGAAAGCGGACGTGAGAACAGGCTGTCCCCACTCAGGTCCGCATTGAGCTGGAGGGGGCGTGGCCTCCAGCTCCGGCTGAATACCGGGAGTTTGTCGAGAGAACATTTCTGCCGGGAGGTTATCGGGAGAGGCGCTGAATACCGGGAGTCTCCCGCTAAAAACGGGAGGGTTGGCAAGTATGCTTTATACAGTGTAATCTCTAAAGCCATACTTGACTTTCAGTGAATTCTAGCTATATATATATATATATATATATATATATATATATATATATATATATATATATATATATATATATATATATATATATATATATATATATATATATATATATATATATATATATATATATATATATATATATATATATATATATATATATATATACATATATATATATATATATATATATACATATATATATATATATATACATATATATATATATATATATATATATATATATTTATTTTATTATACATATAAATAAAATAAATACTTGAATTTCAGTGTTCTGGAGGCTATCCAGTAGATGGCAGTATTGTCCTGTTTAAGAGTGTCACAACATTGCTGTTTACGGCAGAAGAACTGCTTTACGGTAGACTAAACGTGACTGCTGTTGTTGTGTGTTGTTACCGCGCTGGGAGGACGTTAATAAAACTGCCTAACAATAAACCCACATAAGAAACCAAGACCTCGCCCTTGATCATTCTACAGTTATGACGTCATTGGGCAGGCAAGCTGTTTATATTGTGGGAAAGCGGACGTGAGAACAGGCTGTCCCCACTCAGGTCCGCATTGAGCTGGAGGGGGCGTGGCCTCCAGCTCCGGCTGAATACCGGGAGTTTGTCGAGAGAACATTTCTGCCGGGAGGTTATCGGGAGAGGCGCTGAATACCGGGAGTCTCCCGCTAAAAACGGGAGTGTTGGCAAGTATGCTTTATACAGTGTAATCTCTAAAGCCAAACACACCGACTGGACAGGACAAAAAAAATAAAAAATAAAATAAAATAAAAAAATAAAAAAATAAAATAAAAATATCGGTACCGGTAGCAAAATTATTCCGATACTTTTCGGTACTTTTCTAAATAAAGGGGAACACAAAAAATTGCAATATTGGCTTTATTTTAACAAAAAATGTTAAGGTACATTAAACATATGTTTCTTATTGCAAGTGTGTCCTTAAATAAAATAGTGAACATACAAGCATACTTGCCAACCCTCCCGTTTTTAGCGAAGACTCCCGGTATTCAGCGCCTCTCCCGATAACCTCCCGGCAGAGATTTTCTCCCGACAAACTCCCGGTATTCAGCCGGAGCTGGAGGCCACGCCTCCTCCAGCTCAATGCGGACCTGAGTGGGGACAGCCTGTTCTCACGTCCGCTTTCCCACAATATAAACAGCTTGCCTGCCCAATGACGTCATAACATCTAGGGCTTTTAGAGAGTAGAGTGCACAACTGCGCCCACAACAAGGAGATGAAGCAGAAGAACGAGGAAATTACAGACATGGCGACGCCGTCGACGAGCAAGATGAAGAAATACGCTTGCAAGTTCCAAAACGAATGGAAACAAGAATTTCAGTTCATCCAGGACAGTTCGAAGGGGAAGGTGTATGTTGCCTGTAAATTTTGTAGAACAGACTTCTCCATTGAACACGGTTGCCGAAATGATATACTTATTCATGAACGGAGAAGTTAAACAGGACAATACTGCCATCTGCTGGATAGCCACCGGAACACTGAAATTCAAGTATTTATTTCATTTATATGTATAATAAATGATAAATAAATGATAAATGGGTTATACTTGTATAGCGCTTTTCTACCTTCAAGGTACTCAAAGCGCTTTGACAGTATTTCCACATTCACCCATTCACACACACATTCACACACTGATGGCGGGAGCTGCCATGCAAGGCGCTAACCAGCAGCCATCAGGAGCAACGGTGAAGTGTCTTGCCCAAGGACACAACGGACGTGACTAGGATGGTAGAAGGTGGGGATTGAACTCCAGTAACCCTCCGATTGCTGACACGGCCACTCTACCAACTTCGCCACGCCGTCCCTAAAAATAAAATAAAATTTTATATATATATATATATACAGTATATATATATATATATATATATATATATATATATACAGTATATATATATATATATATATATATATATATATATATATATATGAAATACTCGAGTTGGTGAATTCTAGCTGTAAATAACAACGCCCCCAACCACGCCCCCCGCCCCCAACCACCCCCCACCCATCCACCCCTCCCGATATTGGAGGTCTCAAGGTTGGCAAGTATGCATACAAGACAACTTGTCTTCTAATAGTAAGTAAACAAACAAAGGCTCCTAATTTAGCTGCGGACATATGCAGTAACATATTGTGTCATTTTCCATTCTATTATTTTGTCAACATTATTAAGGACAAGTGTTAGAAAATTAATTATTCATCTAATTGTTCATTTACTGTTAATATGTGCTTACTTTCTGTTTCAACATGTTCTATCTACACTTCTGTTAAAATATAATAATCACTTATTCTTCTTTTGTTTGATACTTTACATTAGTTTGGGTTATATCACAAATTTGGGTATCAATCCGATACCAAGTAGTTACAGGATCAGACATTGGTCATATTCAAAGTCCTCATGTGTCCAGGGACGTATTTCCTGAGTTTATAAACTTAATATGATTTGTTTTTAAACGAAAGAAGATTTTGTGATGCTAAACAATAGTGATGTAATCATAGTAGTATCGACTAGATATGCTCCTGTAGTTGGTATCATTACAGTGGATGTTAGCTGTGGATCCACCAATGGTGTTTGTTTATATTGTAGTGTCCTGGAAGAGTTGGTGCTGCAGGGAATTATGGGAATGTGTTCTGTAGTGTTTATGTTGTGTTGCGGTGCAAATGTTCTCCCAAAATGTGTTTGTCATTGTTGTTTAGTATGGTTTCACTATATGGCACATATTTATGACAGTGTTGGCGTTGTTCATACGGCCACCCTTAGTGTGACATGTATGGCTGTTGACTAAGTATGGATTTCATTCACATGGGTTTAGTGTGTTCAAAGTTAAGATGGTTACTGATTGGACATAATGAAATCTTATCTTGACTTTGTCAACTATGGACAAGTATTAACACATCCATTAGTATAGCTGTGGTTCCTTAATAGGCACAAATATATTCTTTGCTTTTTTTGTTATATCATCTAATGCAATTGTTATTATTGCGGTGGCTTATTTGTTGGTATATTTATACAGTATAGTTTGAGATTTTAACTGGAGTCGCCAAAGCAAAGTTAGTGTTTATTTTAGTAATCCCGGTAATCTATGGATTAGTTTATTTGATTAATTGGGTAATAGGACAAAACACACTTTACAGCCTCCAAGCGTAATTTAGGGAAAGTAATTGAATTAAACAACTATTTTGCTGCTTGCCATAACCATAATTTCTTGTTTTTTTTTAAATATATGCACATTACCAACATTGAAATTGCAACTTTAAATTGTGTGCATTAATAAAAAATGTTTTAACAAATATGAACTCACACACCACCACTTTCATGTGCGGAAACTATATATGTCTATAATGTTTCGGGCACGCCTTACCCTTTGGATTGTATCCATGTGTATTATTTACGCTCACTCAACCGTTATTTGAAGCAAAATAATATAAGTCAAAGCTTTTTTTCTTATCGATTGATTGTTGCAGCCCTTTTCACAACATTCTACAAAAAACTACTTCTTATCTTGAAAAGGTGTTATTTTATCATCTAAAAATTCCCTCCAAAATGTAGTTATTGTTCACAAACACCTTAGTTCAGTGGATCTCAAACTTTTTTCACAAAGTACCACCCCAAGTACCAACATAATGACCAACAATGCAGTAGCTTAGTAGGCCTAAGTATGCATTAAAAACAAGGCAGAGGTTTATTTTTTAACATGTACAGTATATTTACTATTGATGGCCAGTGTAACATTACACAGTTTAAACATTGTGTTAAAATAAAATTAATAAGTGATTATGTAGCGTACCACTAGATCAGGGGTGTCAAACTCATTTTAGATCGGGGGCCGCATTGAGAAAAATCTACTCCCAACTGGGCCACGGCACTATAACTTAAAAATAAAATTTGTTTAGAAATAAAACAAGCACATTCTGAAAATGTACAAATCATAATATTGTTGGGGGTATTTTACACTTACATGTTGCGGTTGTTTAGTATGGTTTCACTATATGGCACATGTTTATGACAGTGTTGGCGTTGTTCATACGGCCACCCTTAGTGTGACATGTATGCCTGTTGACTAAGTATGGACTTCATTCACATGGGTTTAGTGAAATAAAAAGGTATTCTTCCTTTATTTATCGTTATTTATACGTTCTGAATAAATTATGTGATAATGTTCATCAGTCATCATTGGTGTCCATTTTCATTCTATCAAGATAAAAAAAAATAATATCAAAATCTGTTTAAAGGATGTTATTAATGTAATTTGCTCATTTTCCTCGACTGGTGCACTAACATCATGTGCTTTTTTTGTTTTGTTTTTTTTACATATGTAGCATACAAAGATACAAAGAATTGCTATTGTGACGTCTAGTGGAAACATTTAGAACAGCAGTTTCTTTCATTCTAAAATTTCGGCTCATTTTTATACTTAGCAAACTCAGCCCGTGGGCCGGATAAAACCTGTTCGCGGGCCGTATGTTTGACACCCCTGCACTAGATGAAACTTTGCATACGTACCACAGTTTGAGAATCACTGCCTTTGTGGCAACACTGTCATGCAATATATAACAATATCACAAGCCTGAGATATGGACAATTGTCAACGACTGATCAAATATAAAAAAAATTATATCGGCAAAGTTAGGAAGTTTTAAAAATCTTTTAAGACACTTGGAAAAAATGGAGACATCAACATCACTTAAACCACTGACATCCAGTCCATATTTGAACTAATTTAACCAAACAATCCAGAGTAGCTTCCCAGAGCGTAAATACTATATATAATTTCAATTTAAATCCAAGGACATGATTTTCCGAAGCATTAATCAGTGGTGAGCAGTATATTCTGGTTTGTCCTCCACACAAATAAAACCACACAGAGACACTAATCACTCTAAGAGCCTATCAAACGCACCCTGACACGGCCAAAGATCAGTGGCAGAGCAGAGCGTCCAATCCCAGCAGGAGGTTAATCAGATCCCATATAAGCAGAGCACACCTCATCTTTCGTCACCAGGCAACACATTCATGCCGAGATCGATAAGCGGAATCATATTTTGCCTTTCAGAGAAATGAGGCGACATGACATGACGTGCCCTTACTTAATGAAGGCAACACATGATGTAAGTGTCTATAGTAGCTATAGTAGCCTATTACCAAAATACTATGTGTCGCAGGCTGAAGCTAATCTTCGTTGACAGAAATGTTGAAATGTAATATTTATTCTACACATTTTTACAACAATAGAAACCATTAGTAAATCAGAGGCTACTCAGAAAGTGAGATAACTCCTGGAAATTACTGGCTTTTGATGGACAAAGGTATAGATGTGTGTGTCCAAGTTAAAGGAAATGGCAGGCTGTCTTCTTTTAATAGATGTGTTACAATCTTTGGTAAGCTAGGTAACGTTGGCTGTGGTCTGGAACAAGATGACACACATACAACTATCAGAAATGCAGCCAATATTACATCCAGATTGTCACGACGTGGTATTCGCAGCTTACTGCGAGGTTTGTTCTCCCAGGATGCAAACGGACTATTCCGGACAGGACTTGAAGGTAGGAACATATTTATTAATCAATTAATCCTACACATCACAAAAGACAGGAACCAAAACAAAAGGAAAGCGTGCCGTTCACACAAGAGGCTAAAGAACAAACAACTTAACGCAGGAAACATAGACACTAACACTTAGCAAGAACTATGGACATAGAGAACTTTATCAAACTGTGGCATGAAACAACTAAGACTTACTTGGCAAGGCATGAACTATGGTATTGCATGAAACAAGCAACTAGCATAACTATGGAATCAGACATGAAACGAGCAATGACGCCAGGCCGACTGACTGGCAAAGGCGGTTTAAATAGTCTCTTGATTAGAGCCAGGTGAGCGTCCGAACACCAGCGGCAGGTGAAAAATCATACGCAACCATGGCAACCAAAACAAACAAGAGTGCACAAAAAACAGGAATTATGGAGTTAAACTAACAGAACATAACGAAAACATGATCCGGACCATGGATCATGACACAGATAATGTGTCAGGAGAAATTCAAAATTCAATTATATATAAAGAGGATAAAAGTAAAGGAAATTAAATGAGCTCAAATATACCTACAAATGAGGCATAATGATGCAATATGTACATACAGCTAGCCTAAATAGCCTGATTAGCACTCCAACAAGTCAATAAAATCAACAAAGCGCACATTTGTGCATTCACGCACAGCATGAAACTTTTGGTGGACAAAATGAGACAAAGAAGGAGTGGAAGATTTTACATGTAAAACAAACTGTTGCATCACAGTCCACACTATGGTGAGTTCAAGAACCGCCAAAATTAGTAGGACAAAACGATGTTCAACAAATACTGTCATCAGTGAAGCATACACACAACAACATTAAACAGTGGGCTTTCTAACAATTTGGAAGGTTTGTGTCATGTTTGTCCTCAAACAACCCCCATCTTTTTCCATTTTCAATCCTTTTTAAAAAATGCTCCAGGGAGCATAAGAAACATATGTTTAATGTACCGTAAGATTTTTTAATTTTTAAAAAAAATAAAGCCAATAATGCCATTTTTTGTGGTCCCTTTTATTTAGAAAATTATCGAAAAGTACAGAAAAGTGTCGAAATAATTTTGGTACCGGTACCATAATATGGGTATCGGGACAACACTAAAAGAATGGAATAAATCGGTAAAATCCCACAAAGGACACTCTGAGAGCCAAAATCTCTTGTTTTTGCTTGTGTCAGGTGATTATTCCAACATGCAGGGATAACAAAACGAGATCTTTGTAGAGCACTTCACTCAAAGGCACTGCAAAATGTTTATTCTCGTAACTTTTCTGCATACTATTGTAGGAAAGAAAACTCACACACGCAGTAAAAAAAAAAAACTCCCAGTTGTGCATTAGTTGTAAAACTTGCAGCGGCTTCCAACCGTCTCCTCGCCCACCACGAAGAACTTACGACCACTCATTCTGCATCGCGTTACCCCGGCGGGAGTTACTCTGCAACACCGCTTGCAAAGGAAAAGCTTTTCTCCCCTAAAGACACATTTGGGACATGAATGGCCTTTTTATATTTGCCCTGCTTATCCCCCGTGGCCGCAGAGTGTGTGCATTATGCGGTGTCAGGGTGACAGAAGGTGAATGGCGGCGTGGGGAGTCACTATTGAGCCGTAGGTTGTTTCGACGGGATGAGCTACGAGGCGAGAGCTCTTGAAGGAAACGCTGCTAAATGTGCTGAGCTGAGCACAGCGGCAGTTTGGCTCCCAATCAGAGCACCCACAGGGCTAATCGAAGTCTGCACTTTTAACTACGCAGACCCATTTAACAGCTCGGATTACCTTGGAGAACTTATCAATGTGACTGGCTCCTTCCTTTCCCCGGTTACTACCCTTTAAAATGACTCAAATAAACAGGGTGACAGTGACAGACGATGCAGGGAGGGCGCTTATATGGAAGGAGACTCGTGTCATAAATAAGGATGACTCACTGTGCACGAAATTCCAAGTGGATCCGGTTCACCTGTGGCACACGCCGGGGGGGATGGATTTGTGCGCAAAATGTATGCAATCTAACCGACGCTGGTGAATGTGCGGCAGTGAGTTGGCAAAATGGAGAAAGGTGAGGAATGGCCTGGCGTTACGAGCAAGGTTATGGACTCTGGACACCGGCCACTTCACTTTAAATCATACAAACCTCAATTTTTTTTGTTTTTTTTACTATTATTTTGGAGATTGGCAGTTCGATTTGATCGTGTTTTAAGCTTAAAACACAGAAGGCATTCATTCGTTTGTCACGGCTGCACCACAAACAGATTTGGCGCTATGCCTGTTCACCCTTGCTCATAAAACACATTATAATGGGACTGCCTGTGAATGCAGAGTGTCGTTACAACCACAGTACAATGTGGAGGATGAAATTGGAAAAAAAACGAATACATAAATGCATCTTTAAATACTTAAAGTAGAGATGTCCGATAATATCGGACTGACGATATTATCGGCCGATAAATGCTTTAAAATGTAATATCGGAAATTATCGGTATCGGTTTCAAAAAGTAAAATGTATGACTTTTCAAAACGCCGCTGTACAGAGTGGTACACGGACGTAGGGAGAAGTACAGAGCGCCAACAAACCTTAAAGGCACT
The DNA here is from genome assembly GCF_033978785.1 of Entelurus aequoreus. Taxonomy (NCBI): domain Eukaryota; kingdom Metazoa; phylum Chordata; class Actinopteri; order Syngnathiformes; family Syngnathidae; genus Entelurus; species Entelurus aequoreus. The sequence goes on along the minus strand of NC_084751.1, from coordinate 21,694,009 downwards.
GCCTTTGCGTGCCGGCCCAATCACATAATACCATACGGCTTTTCACACACACACACACAAGTGAATGCAAGGCATCTTGGTTAACAGCCATACAGGTCACACTGAGGGTGTCCGTATAAACAACTTTAACACTGTTAAAAATATGCGCCACACTGTGAACCCACACCAAACAAGAATGACAAACACATTTCGGGAGAACATCCACACCGTAACACAACATAAACACAACAGAACAAATACCCAGAACCCCTTGCAGCACTAACTCTTCCAGGACCCTACAATATACACCCCCCGCTACCGCCTACCCCCCACCTCAACTTCCTCATGCTCGCTCAGGGAGAGCATGTCCCAAATTCCAAGCTGCTGTTTTGAGGCATGTTAAAAAAAATAATGCACTTTGTGACTTCAATAATAAATATGGTAGTGCCATGTTGGCATTTTTGTTCCATAACTTGAGTTGATTTATTTTGGAAAACCTTGTTACATTGTTTAATGCATTCAGCGGGGCATCACAACAAAATTAGGCATAATAATGTGTTAATTCCACGACTGTATATATCGGTTGATATCGGAATCGGTAATTAAGAGTTGGACAATATCGGAATATCGGATATCGGCAAAAAAGCCATTATCGGACATCTCTAACTTAAAAGGTATTGATAATTAGTGAAGTGAAGTGAAGTGAAGTGAATTATATGTATATAGTGCTTTTCTCTAGTGACTCAATGCGCTTTTACATAGTGAAACCCAATATCTAAGTTACATTTAAACCAGTGTGGGTGGCACTGGGAGCAGGTGGGTAAAGTTTCTTGCCCAAGGACACAATGTCAGTGACTAGGATGGCGGAAGTGGAGATCGAACCTGGAACCCTCAAGTTGCTGGCACGGCCACTCTACCAACCGAGCTATATAATCATATTGAAATTAAATATATGCATGTGTTAATAAATATGTCATTAATTTATTATAAAATACAATTATGGTAACACTTTAGTATGGGGAACACATATTCCCCATTAATTAGTTGCTTATTGACATGCAAATTAGTAACATATTGGCTCTTAATTAGTCATTCTTAAGTACTTATTAATGCCTTATTCTGCATGGCCTTATTATACTACCAGTAAGCCATTAACAAAGAGTCTTCCCTCAATAACCTCAGAATGATTGCTTATTAGTAACCCTAACCCTAACTGTTGAGTATTAAACTCTGTGACTGTTTTTTTTCGGATATTGACCACGTTGGGGTTCCGTTCAGAGAACACACAGTCATCATTTGGACTCCTCCAACTTTAATGGTGCATATTGGTTTAGGTTCATTTAGTTAGTTAATATATGTAAACCACAAGCAAACACCCATCAACATTTAACTAAACAACAACAATATATATATATATATATATATATATATATATATATATATATATATATATATATATATATATATATATATATATATATATATATGCTCAAAGTAAAATGCTAGAGACATAATATATTGCATTTCCACAATGGCATGTGAGCTAGCCACATTAGCAGCAGCAATGCTATCCTTAACAGGGAGATGTTAGCTCGTAGCATTCTGACAACACAGCATCAATAATATTATTAAAAACACCCCTAAATGTTACACAAACACAGTGATGTCTATTAATAAACTAAATTAGTATTATATAATAATCAACATACTCACATGTCAAAGACTAGAGCACCGATTAAACGTAGCAGAGAAAACAAGTCACCACACATTAACACACGTCAAAAGGGAAGAGGAAGTGACCCCTACAGGAAGGAAGCGGAAGTGACACTGTCATGAAATGCTTCAAAATAAAGTATCTGAAAACGTAGATAAACATGGAGAATTCTTAACACTAACCCTTATATGTTCCCCTAGTGTCCAAATAACTCTAAATTAAGTTGTTGTTACTTTAATAAACAACTGATTAATGGTGAATATGTTCCCCATACTAAAGTGTTACCAAAATTATTAACAATTAAAATTATTAATTTTCTTTGATCATTTACACCAGGGGTATCAAACTCATTTAAGCTCGGGGGCCACATAAAGGAAAATATATCCCCAAGTGGGCCAGACTGGTAAAATCATGGCATGATAACTTAAAAATAAAGACAACTTCAGGTTGTTTTCTTTGTGCTAACTCAACAAACCATAAGAAACGGAGGTAGAACAAGAGGGTTGAGTTCCATTCTGCTCTTGACTTTTCTCATTTTTGACAGAGACTTTTTGGGCCAATGAGGTTGCCAAATAACAATGTGTTTAAAACCTGCCGTTATACGGGTCGCGAGGGAGAAGAGCCCCAGCCACACTTTACTGTGCACCTCTTGCTTGGCCCTGGTATGAACTGTTTGCTTGCCTAACACAATTGCTATTGTGACATCTAGTGGACACATACACAACAGCAGCTTCTTTCATAATTTTTTTTTTTTTTAAATGCAAATTTTTATTTGGCCGCGGGCCCAATCAGATCCGGCCCGCGGGCCATATGTTTGACACATCTGCAAGAATCACCTGCAAAAATATGAGTCACAAGTTTTTGAACTGAACTCGCGGGGCCACCAGTTGACTAGCCCAAATGATGGGAGAAAAAAAGAGGATCTAAAATGGAACCTTGAAGAATGCCACTAGTACTAAAGAAGTTGAACAAATTACTACAGACTGTACCTGAAGTAAACAAGCTAAATCAGCACCTTAGTTACATAAATTACATTACAAAAACTGCTAAAAAACAGGGATCCAATGAGGTAAAAAAAAAAAAAAAAAAGTGTTTCATCTGACTACAGAACTTTCCTCCAGGAGGTCTTATTGTTGTCCATGTGATGTCAGATGAAACAAAAATTGAGCTGTTTGGCCACAATACCCAGCAATATGTTTGGAGGAGAAAAGGTGAGGCCTTTAATCCAAGGAACACCATGCCTACCGTCAAGCATGGTGGTGGTAGTATTATGTTCTGGGCCTGTTTTGCTGCCAATGGAACTGCTACTTTACAGAGAGTAAATGGGATAATGAAAAAGGAGGGTTACCTCCAAATTCTTCAGGACAACCTAAAATCATCAGCCCGATTGTTGGGTGTTCCAACAGGACAATGAGCCCAATCACACGCCAAAAGTGGTAAAGGAATGGCTAAATCAGGCTACAATTAAGGTTTTAGAATGGCCTTCCCTAAGTCCGGGCTTAAACTTGTGGACAATGCTGAAGAAACAAGTCCGTCAGAAAACCCAAACATTTTGCTGAACTGCACCAATTTTGTCAAAAGGAATGGTCAAAAATTCAACCAGAAGCTTGTGGATGGCTACCAAAAGCGCCTTATTGCAGTGAAACTTGCCAAGGGACATGTAACCAAATATTAACATTGCTGTATGTATACTTTTGACCCAGCAGATTTGGTCACATTCTCAGTAGACCCATAATAAATTCATAAAAGAACCAAACTATCACAAAAAAATAAGAGTTGTAGAAATTATTGGAAACTCAAGACAGCCATGACATTATGTTCTTTACAAGTGTATGTAAACTTTTGATCGCGACACACACACGCACACACACACACACACACACACACACACACACACACACACACACACACACACACACACACACACACACACACACACACACACACACACACACACACACACACACACACACACACACACACACACACACACACACACACACACACACACACACACACACACACACACACACACACACACACGGTAAATCACCTCGACTTGGTCATTTAAAAAGTAGCTTGCCTGCTGAAAAAGTGTGGGCACCCATGCGTCAAGTGAATATGTAAAGGAAGTGCAAACAAACTACTGTAAATAAAATAAAAATTATACAGTACATCCAGAAACATGCCTTATCATGTCATTTTAATCAAAACGCTCGTTCTGATAAAACTGCTGCTCAGTCCAGTTTTGCCGGATGGGAAAACTAATTTAAAAAAATTCTCTTTTCATACAAAAATATAAGACTAGGCATACAAACTTAAAAATGTAATTTCATTTGAAACACTTTACTTTTCTCTGTACCCTTTAAATATAGCCTACTGAAATGCTGTATCAAAAATGTTTTGAGCTATTTTTAAACAAGACAGATTTTGCACCACAAATATAAATACTGTATATCTTTTCACAGCAATTGTTGTATGCTGCCTGGTTAATGTTTCAAAATATTTAAGACCACCAGCTATGGGGAAAAAAATAAAAACTACTTTTTATAATGTACTATGAATTTTTCATAATAATGATACTATTTTCCCCAGCTTTTAAAATGCATAGTAAAAAAAAAGCTCATGATGTTGCATTAATAGTTAATCTTCAAATCAGCATAACTCATAGTTAAATGACGAATTTACGCACCCAATTTCCACCCTGCATGCATAAACCAGAGCTCAATTTTGGAAAATTAGATCTTAATTGTCAATCAGCCCAGAATGTTACATTCATCATTCAAGACATTACATTTATTTATTAGAACAAAGTAACGGTGAGTCTTGACCATGCTGTTACTTTGCTACAAAGCAAAAAGAGCATGCACGATTAGTATTGTAATAGTTTCATTAGTTGGGATGTAGTGTTGACGGTGCACGCAGAACTAGGGGTGGGTATTTTTCAATTTCAATATCAATTCCCAGTTGGTACTCAACGGTACCCATTTCCAGTACTTTTGTGTGTGTTCATGTGGTAATAAATGTTACTTTGTAGAAATAATAATATATACTTTTTATATTTAACAGTGAGCTGTTTATTTATTTAACAAATATATATATATATATATATATATATATATATTTATATATATATATATAAATATATATATATATATATATATATATATATATATATTTATATATATATATATAAATATATATATATATATAAATATATATATATATATATATATATATATATATATATATATATATATATATATATATATATATATATATATATATATATATATATATATATATATATATATATATATATATATATATATATATATATATATATATATATATATATATATATATATATTCCTGAGTCTAATTTGCAAGTATTATATAGTAGACTTTATATGCAGCTGTGATTCCAAGAAATTAGATGGCAGTGGTGTATAGGCTACGGTAGGGCTGTAGTCAATAAGTCAATCAAACAATAAATTAATATTAAGTCAAAATACTTTGCCGGCATCAATGAGCTGCTATGTCCGTGTATTTGTTTTCTTAGGCAAATAGCGAGAAAGAGAAAGAGATCTCACTCTGCATCGCGCTCAGCACCTGAGCGTGTCTGTTTAACAGTAGAACTGACTGAACAAAGTGAGCCCTCTTTTCAGTCATTCACAATCTTTGTCTCGGTGGGCGGAGAGCCAGACCGCTCACTTCCTCACACACAGGAAGCACAACAGACAGAGGGCCTCGCGACTTACTAGTGAGAAGTTTCGCAAAGTAACAAAAATGTAAAAAAGGAAAAAAATATGATGACAAAGCCAAATGTTCCTTTGTGGGAATATTTCAGCTTCAACCCCGATGGGCAATATGAGCCCATCAACACGGACGAACGAGCGAGAATGCCGTGATCCCCCGAGGTAGTTTTTTCAACTGGGGTAAAAAAAAAAAAAAGAGTACTTTAAGATGTTTAATATTAAAGTTATTTTACTTACAGAAATTAAAATCCATCTTATTCTTTGTTTGTTTAATTATTTAGGATAACAAAGTTGTTTCCCTTCCGATTACAGGACAATGGTAAACAATTCTACAGTAATGAGAAATATAAGTTTATATTTGTTTAAATTGTTATTTGCATTATTATTATCATTATATATTATGACTACATGACGTTATAAACACTGTAGTTTCTGTCGGTTAATTCTTCATTTTACAAGCGTGATGTAGACAAAAGCTCCAAGTCTGTCTGCATAAAGCCAAATATTTTTTTAAGTACATTATTGCATATTGTTCCAATGTGTGGCACCTTGAGCCAAGAATGTGTTGATTGACAGTCTAAAAGTAACATGTCTTCCTTCACTCCTTATTGTCACAGTTGTATGTATTTATATGAATAAAATATAAAAATCGCTAATCGAATCGGAATCGCAATTTTAGAGAGAAAAATCGCCATTAGATGTTTTCTCAAAATTGTGCAGCCCGAGGCTACACTGTGTTGCCTCGTCAAGGAGTAGTCTTTGACATTACGTTGAATGTCTTTTGTTGCACCCTACACAGTGTTTGTACTGTAAGTATTGTACTCATTACACACCAGCTGTTTGTAATGTGCATCTTTGTTGTAGTTTTCCAAAACTAAACATGAAGGTGTTGAAATGGCTATGTACAATCACTAATGCTAATCAGTATCAAGCTAGCACATTTTGAGAAGTGGAGCCTTGCTGCACGTGCGAGTGTTCTTTATTAGGCATACTTGCTTTGTTGGCATGGAAAACTGCAACATTGTTGCCTCAGTGTTTCCCACACATTCATTTATTTGTGGCGGCCCGCCACGAAAGAATTACGTCCGCCACAAATAAAAATAAATAAAATAAAATAAAATAAATATATATATATATATATATATTTTTTTTTTTATTATTATTTTTAATTTTTTATTTTTTTTTGTCCTGTCCAGCTTCTCAGGCAAATCATATAGTTGATGTAGATGCCCATATAGGCTGTTCAGATTTACTTTACAAAAGAGAAGTGTAGGATACTTCTCTTGTTGCCTTATTTGTATTTGACCACTATTGTTTTCTGTTTATTTGTTACTGACTGTGGCAGGACACCTCTGCCTCTGTTTCACTTTATGTTGCTGGTAAATAATATGGTTGTAGTAGTAGGCTAAAGTTAATTTATTTAGTATGCACTAATTAAAGGGGCAGAGCTTTAAGAGACATGTTAGCTTTTATATTTTATAAGATATATTTTTTGTAAGAACCACAACTAATAAATATATTTCAATGAATAACTTATTGTTCAAATCTGTATATAAATATGTACATAAAGTGTTGTAATTATATTGTAAAATGGATGGATGGATGGATGGATGGATGGATGGATGGACGTTTAAAACAAAACTGTTATTATTAATTAGTAAGTATACATTTTTTGAGCCTTTTTAGAGAAAATCATATCATTGTAGTAAATTATGCAAATTACTCGATGATGTCATGGTGACCACGCCCATAGCCACGCCCCCACCGCCACAGGTATCTTGGCAGTTTATGGGAAACACTGTGCCTGAATGCTTGTTTCCCTGCCAGGTGTTTGAGCCGGTCGAGTCTACAACCGGACGTGTCGCCACGTGCAACAAAGGTATCAAAGTATGACACCGTTAGATTGTACGTGAATCGATACTCTGAACAGATTAATTTCTTATATTTCCAATATTAATGTTGGCCAAAAAAGGACAAAGCAAAGACAGAAAATTGCATGCATGTTACTCGAGATGATCGAGTGTTGTGATCAATAGCACTGGATAAGAGATGTGCACCAGCAACTACAGAGTCCAATGCATGCTCGAGCTTGAGTGGAAAAACAGTCTTCCCACTGTTGCTCAGAAAACTCTGGAATGAGATGAACTCTGAGGTCTCTTTCTGCAGCAGGCAATACGCAATACGTTTTTTTTTTGTTTTGTTTTTATCTAGCTCATAGCCTCCTCAAAAGTGCCACACAGAATTGTGTCTGTGAGCTTGCCAATTGGGGACTATGCAGAGAGTGGCTGTCGATCATGCTGTCGCAATGCTTTGGATGCCAGTGTTGTGACAAAAATTGTATGAGAAGTTTAGTCAGACAGGAACATCATCGCCAATTTGGGGTTTGCAGATTTTTTTCTATTGTTTTGACACCATAGCACAGTTGGAAAAGCCTGCCAAAGACAAAGTGGACTACAGAAACCCTTCCTTTTTTTTTGTATAAAGAACAGGAATATGAATCTATTTAAACTCTGGATTGATTGTGTTTTATTCAATCATCTCCTCGGTAGAGCCAATATGATACTTTACCTCCTTGTCCTGAATTCACACGGTCTAGAGGGCTCTTCAAAATAACAGGTGGTACAAAGATAATCGAGAGGATAAGGAGAGTGAGGTAGCTGAGAGTTCAGTGGAGTCTCGAGTTGCAATAATGAGCTGAAAGCACTGTCATGCGACATATGCTATTTTTCTTGTAAGAAAAAGTGGACTATCCTACTTGTGGCGAACTCACAGTTTGAAATGATAAAACTTCCTAACTTTAAGAGCTAAGTCACTACAATGATTAGGAATAAAACATGAAATCCACTTTACCTTGTTAGTTAAAGGCCTACTGAAATGATTTTTTTTTATTTAAACGGGAATAGCAGATCCATTCTATGTGTCATACTTGATCATTTCGCGATATTGCCATATTTGCTGAAAGGATTTAGTAGAGAAAATCGACGATAAAGTTCGCAACTTTTGCTCGCTGATAAAAAAAAGCCTTGCCTGTACCGGAAGTAGCGTGACATCACAGGAGCTAGGATTCCTCACAATTCCCCGTTGTTTACAATGGAGCGAGAGAGATTCGGACCGAGAAAGTGATGATTACCCCATCAATTTGCGCGAGGATGAAAGATTCGTAGATGAGGAACGTTACAGTGAATGACTTGAGAGGCAGCGATGGACGTATCTTTTTTCGCTCTGACCGTAACTTAGGTACAAGCTGGCTCATTGGATTCCACACTCTCCTTTTTCTATTGTAGATCACAGATTTGTATTTTAAACCACCTCGGATACTATATCCTCTTGAAAATGAGAGTCGAGAACGCGAAATGGACATTCAGTGCCTTTAATCTCCTCAACAATACATCGGCGAAATGCTTTAGCTACGAGCTAACGTGATAGCATCTTGCTTTAACTGCATATAGAAACAAAAGATATAAAACCCTGACTGGAAGTATAGATAGAAAATCAACAATACTATTAAACCGTGGACATGTAAATACACGGTTAATGCTTTCCAGGCTGGCGAAGGTTAACAATGCTGTGCTAACGACGCCATTGAAGCTAACTTAGCAACCGGACTGCACAGAGCTATGCTAAAAACATTAGCTCTCCACCTACGCCAGCCAGCCCTCATTTGCTCATCAACACCCGTGCTCACCTGCGTTCCAGCGATCGGCAGAAGGACGAAGGACTTCACCCGATGCGTTTGGCGGCCCGGAGACGTAGGAAGTCAAGGTGAGGTCGGCGGCTAGCGCGGCTAGCGCGGCTAGCGCGGCTAGCGCGGCTAGCGCGGCTAGCGCTCCAACAAAGTCCTCCTGGTTGTGTTGCTGTAGTCCGCTGCTAATACACTGATCCCACCTACAACTGTCTTCTTTGCAGCCTTCATTGTTCATTAAAAAAATTGCAAAAGATGTCCAGAATACTGTGGAATTATGAAATGAAAACAGAGCTTTTTGTATAGGATTCTACGGGGTACCATAACTTCCGTTACTCGGACTTTGTCACGCGCATACGTCATCATACCGCGATGTTTCAGCCGGATATTTCCCGGGAATTTTAAAATGTCACTTTATAAGTTAAGGCATGTGTTGCAATGTTAAGATTTCATCATTGATATATAAACTATCAGACTGTGTGGTCGGTAGTAGTGGCTTTCAGTAGGCCTTTAATCTTATTTGCATGCAGCGGAAGGGAGTGGGGGCAGAGGAGGAGGCAGTGTCAACAACGCTGTGGATTTCTAAAGGTTTCAAACAACACATTGCGCGTCCATTTTTTTTCTTGTACTCATATTGAGCTAACAATACTAGAAACTAGAGATGTCCGATAATATCGGCAGTCCGATATTATCGGCCGATAAATGGTTTAAAATGTAATATCGGAAATTATCGGTGTCGGTTTCAAAAAGTAAAATTTATGACTTTTTAAAACGCCGCTGTGTACACGGACGTAGGGAGAAGTACAGAGCACCAATCAACCTTAAAGGCACTGCCTTTGCGTGCCGGCCCAATCACTTAATACCTACGGCTTTTCACACACAAGTGAATGCAAAGCATAGTTGGTCAACAGCCATACAGGTCACACTGAGGGTAGCCGTATAAACAACTTTAACACTGTTACAAATATGCGCCACACTGTGAACCCACACCAAACAAGAATGACAAACACATTTCGGGAGAACATCAACACCGTAACACAACATAAACACAACAGAACAAATACCCAGAACCCCTTGCAGCACTAACTCTTCCGGGACGCTACAATATACACCCCCCGCTACCCCCTACCCCCCCCCACATCAACCTCCTCATGCTCGCTCAGGGAGAACATGTCCCAAATTCCAAGCTGCTGTTCTGAGGCATGTTAAAAAAAATAATGCACTTTGTGACTTCAATAATAAATATGGCACTGCCATGTTGGCATTTTTTCCCATAACTTGAGTTGATTTATTTTGGAAAACCTTGTTACATTGTTTAATGCATCCAGCGGGGCAATACAACAAAATTAAGCATAATAATGTGTTAATTCCACGACTGTATATATCGGTATCGGTTGATATCGGCAATTAAGAGTTGGACATTATCGGAATATCGGATATCGGCAAAAAAGCCATTATCGGACATCTCTACTAGAAACATGTAGTGAAAAGGCTAAAACTCTGTTAAGAAGGACAAAAAGTAGCACAGTACCTACAGCAGCACTGCTGTGCTGAGTGAATGATCGGCCCGCTCACAATGGATGTGCTGCCGGGCTCAAAATGGCTGCTCTGCAGGTACAGAATGACTGGATGAAACGTTCGTATACTGAGACACGCTTGGTGATACTCTAAGAGGATAGTAGATCCTAAAAATGCAAAATAAAGGCAGGAGTAGAACAAAAAGCGTCTGTATTGCTCACGACAGGGGTAAAGAGCAACACAAAAATAGATAAGAAAAAACTACGGTGCATAAGAAGGACAAAAGATAGCACCGCGAAAAATACATCAACCAGTAAAAATCTAATAAACGACAACAGCGTAGCTACCTGAGCCGGAAGGATGACTACACAGGGCAGGAAGGTCTTACTGAAAAATCAGGAGTCGGAGAAAAGCATTCTGAGCACAATCTCGAAGTACTGTGTCCATGGGGAGTAATCAGCCAGTGCCTTCCTGCCCATACAGGTGTGGTAAAAATAGGCCAGTTAATGATGCACACCTGCAGCAATTATGCCCGGCTCAGGGAGTGGTTAAGTCTGGAACAGGAACAAAGGGGCGGTAACAAAGAAAACACACAAGACACCAAGGAAAAACCAATTGACTGCTCCAACACACTGAACACCAAAATGGTCTTACCGCCCAAACAACATAGTGACAAGTGGAATGATATTTGATGTTGGCGTGGCCGATGTTGGGGCGGCGTGGCGTGGTTGGGAGAGTGGCCGTGCCAGCAACCTGAGAGTTCCTGGTTCGATCCCCAGCTTCTATCAACATAGTCACGTCTGTTGTGTGCTTGAGCAAGACACTTCACCCTTGGGTCGGGGTTAGCGCCTTGCATGGCAGCTCCCGCCATCAGTGTGTGAATGTGTGTGTGAATGGGTGAATGTGGAAATAATGTCAAAGCGCTTTGAGTACCTTGAAGGTATACAAGTATAACCCATGTCACAATAGCGTGTGACAACAAGGTTCATACACCAAAAATGAAACAATTTAAATTGTGTTTGTGGTTCGTAAATCGAAAAGTTTGTACAAGGAGGGGTTCGTAAATCGACATTCCACTGTACTTGGATTGTATAAAATTCCCTGTGAGGTGTAAGCAAAGGTACTTTTCCAACTACAGGGCAACTAAGGACTCAAACCAGCAACCTTCTGTTGGCTTCCATCACAGCCCTCTGTTGGTGCTAGCCTTGTGTGAACTCAATAAACACTTTACTGTGTCCACTAAGAGTTTATGTTCTCAATCCCTATTTACAAGTGTTTTTCCAATTCAGTACGACTTTCTATTAAATAAATCACGGCCCTATTTGGTGCGCAATAGACAATAAAGCAGATATGCTTCAGGCCATGGATTTAGCATGCAATCGATGCTGACGCTGCATAAGGATAGCGGCCGCGTCTCTTAACACACGTCCGGTTCCTAAAGGCCAACATGGCAGCTGACAAAATACCAAGTAGGAAGTTTGGAAAATGTCCACAATGTTGGTTCAGTGCTATGATTACATCCATGGGATATAAATAAGAGCAGTGTGTGGAAATGTACTGCAGTAAAGCTTTCAGGGCCTGATACTGTATATCCCATCAACCGCTTTTATAAACGTTGTCACAGACATTTCTACATTTACAGATACAGACAGAGAGAGGGAGAGAGATGTTTGTTTTCTTGTAAACATAAAGGCCACAAAAAGTTGAGCTGTTTACCACAAGAGGCTAATTTCATTTTTAACGCTGAGGCTGGGTGAATTTTTAAATATACGGTTTAATCTAAGAAGACATAAACTTTTGTGGGTTTGTTTGCTTGAGTGATGATGCTGCTGGTTTGTTTTGGTTTCTGCTGACCATTTATTTCCACATCCAATTTGAACTCTGCGACTGGATTGTGCGCCCGTTGTTAATCATCCAGATGCCATCTCATTTGCCCTTTGCCAGTTCTCTCAGTTTTAGAACTATTTTATCTACTGTAGCGTCCAAGGGGTTAACTGTGGGGTGTGACAAAAACACAAATTAAAAATACATTGGTGAAGTCAGAAGAAAATGTGTCTTGGCCCGTAGGTGATTAAAGGGGAACTGCACTTTGTTGGAATAGTGTTTATCATTCACAGTCCTTATGTAAGACAAGACACTTATGTTTTTCTTTTTTTAATGCACTCTAAATGGAGAATTAACATGAGTAAAGTTCAGCTAACAATTGAGTCTAAGAGGGTGGCTGTACTCCAGATATAAAGTGTTTTAAAAAACATCCAAACACCTCCATACATGCTATAGTTGGTAATGTAGTAACAGGCACATTCATAATATCATTTAATATTGACGTATTTTGCCCCTTTTAGGCAAACGGCGGCTCAATTTCATAAACAACGTTTGCTTTTCCCTTGAAAATCAACAAACCTACTACTCACAGCATACTTCATGAGCAACATTAAAGACTACTCTGGGATAAATGATGATCCAGAATCTTACATTTTTTAGACAGAACATAAGGAGGATGAGCAGCAAATTTGAGAAGCTCTTGTCACGGCCCGGGCGCACCTCAGTGCGCATTCATCTGTGCACTGCGCTAGGCGCACCTCCAAGTGCGCACCTGCACGCGCCACTCCGGCTGCAGCAGGCATCTGCAAGCAATCTGCAATCTGCACACCTGTCGCTGATGAGCTCCCTGGGCTTCTTAAGCCAGTGCAGACCTCCATTCCGGGACAGAACGTATCTACCTGTTCCAGTACAGTAAGCCGTCTTATCAAGCGCTATGCGCTCTCTCTCTCTCTCTCTCTCTCCCTCTCTCTCTCTCTCTTTCCCCGCCATGCTCATTGTGTCCCGTCCCGTGTCGTTTCGTTCCCGCAGCATTCCTCCGTCCCCTGATTGTGAGCTGTGTGTCTCGTCTCCCTGTGTTCCCTTCTGGTTCCCTGGCTGCCACTTTTGGATCTTAACCTCCTGCCTGGACACGGACCTTTGACGCCTCTCTCCTGCCCTTGACCTCACGCCTGCTCACGGATCTCCGAGCCTGCCTTGCCCCTCTTGGACTTCCGCTTCTCACTCAACACGCACCTTCAACAACTCCTGGTAACACTCAACACATAATCACTACACATAGTCGCACACATATACATTTTGGTTTAGTTACACGCCTCATTGCATATTATATATATAAAAAAAATATAGCTAAAATGACGTCCCTGCTGTCTGTGCTGTCTTCTTACCCTGCACATGCAACAGCTGTGTGCTAAAAAGATGCAGCAAGTGACATTATTGCTTAGTGCTAAACAAGAAATGCAAACTATGAACAAAACAATCACTTACTGTACAATGTCTGCTCTCACTGGGATGCCAACCAATGTTCCTTCTAATTTTTCAAGTGGGTGAGCAAACAGTGGAGCACTAGGAGACGTGCGTACTGTGGCCACACCAGCAGCACACCTGTGCCAAACCTGACTAAATAACAAGTTAAATGTTTTATAATTATAATCAAATGACAAGTGCTATGAATTGATTAACGTGGACCCCGACTTAAACAAGTTGAAAAACGTATTCGGGTGTTACCATTTAGTGGTCAATTGTACAGAATATGTACTGTACTGTGCAATCTACTAATAAAAGTTTCAATCAATCAATCAAAGCAGTCATTTCCATGGGTTATTTTCTAATATAAGTGTTTTGGCCCACTTAAAATGACAATAACTTTAGCTTTGTAGTAGTATTGTATGTCTGTGTGGGGGTCCTGCTTTGGAAATAATGTGTACCCCTTTCAGATATCGCATTTAGTTCCCATTAAAACATTCACATGTTGCACAATTAGATATAAGCATGGAATCGTGTACATTCCTGTAACTTTATATTTCTTTAATATAATAACATAATTTCATTATTGATATTTATAAATTAAGATTCTTAATAAATGACACTAGAATAAGCACACATTTGACTGGTAAATCATAGTGTAACGACCTGGAATTACACACTATGTGTAGTGTTGGAGTATTCCGACTTTTTGTATGGCTGTAAACGCATCACTGGCTAAATGCCATATGTGCATGTGTTGGCACAAGTGATAAAGAGCAAGTGGCTGCTGTTGATATGACAGATGACAAAGTTGGTTTTGGTCTGGTTTGTACGGCAGAAAATGACCAGTTTTGCTAGATAGAATTTTTTTACCAATATTTTGGTCATGTGTTTATGGCCGACAATAAAGAGTTTTGCTCAAAAAAGTGATCGATGAAATGTATGTCCTCCTTAAAGCGTCTCGACAGACGTTACAATAATTGGACAGTGATGACGGAAACTGTTTTCTCTGTTGTGGCCACTTGTCGTCAGTTACATTAAGAATTGATATGCGCTTATTTTTTTAATTTGATTTTGTGCGTGGCATATATTTGCCGTGCGCAGAGGACGCATGAACGTTGATGCCGACTGATGGGATTTTCATATCAAGTTGAGTTGAGCGTCTTTTTGTGTCGTTCTAGCCATCTCCGGGGTCAAAGTTGGATGTAAAAGTTGACCAATATTTTGGTTTATAACCACAAATTTCTATTATCCAGAGGATGTGCATGATTCATAAACTGGAATTAACTTTTACCAACTTAAAGGTGAAGCAGCAGTCAATACGTCAATATAGCGGCATAAACTATTTTGAGATTAATGCGCCACTAAAAATCTACAGATTTTCTCAATATATGTTTTTTAGATATAAATCACTTCTTGGTCTAGTTCCTCCTTATTTATGTTATTTTATGTTTAGAGACTCCAGTCACTAAAGTTTAAGGTCACAGAACATCTTTGGCGTGTCCTAGAGCCAACACAAATCTCGGTAAAAAAGCCTTCAGATTTGCTGCTCCATGGTTATGGAATGAAATACAAAAGAATCTGAGGCTACCTGAACTGATCACTTTGGGGGAAGTTCAGGCCATTTTAAAAGATCAAGAAGCTGTTTCTATTGGGCACTGTACTTGTTTTAAACCTGTTTTTTAAATTGTTTTTATTCAAACATTTTATTTTTACCAATTGTGAAAAAAAAACCGGTGGTCAACCAAGCCAAGGTGGCTGTTGTGCAGCAAGCAGCGCGCAAACTATATGAGTACACAAGAGGCCTAGATCTTCCTGCAAAAAGCAGATACCAGCAAAAAAATCCAACTATGCAATAGATTAGATCCTTATAATCTATCAAAAAAGATTTGTCCAGTGATAAAGGATTATACGTCGGTGAAGTTCCCAAACATATCGAACTATCTTGTGCTACGGCGTCATTCTACATGACAAAACGGATTAAATCTTACAAAAGCATGGACAACTTCTTTGTGTGTGGCTGGGTGAAGGACATTGGTATCAAGACTCTCCTGGATAAATATGCACCGTTTTTGCTCAGGTCAGGTTGCATTTTATAAATTAACTCTGCGTATTGCGTCCGTGTTACTTAATAATAATAATAATGGATTAGATTTTATATCGCACTTTTCTATTGTTAGATACTCAAAGCGCTCACAGAGAAGTGGGAACCCATCATCCATTCACACCTGGTGGTGGTAAGCTACATTTGTAGCCACAGCTGCCCTGGGGTAGACTGACGGAAGCGAGGCTGCCAGTTTGCGCCTACGGCCCCTCCGACCACCACCTACCATTCATTCATCATTCATTCACCAGTGTGAGCGGCACCGGGGGCAAAGGTGAAGTGTCCTGCCCAAGGACACAACGGCAGCGATTTTGGATGTCAAGAGGCGGGGAGCGAACCTGCCTCTACCCACTATGCCATACCGCCCTATATATACTTATAGAATCATCACCATATTTGATTGTTGTTTTGTTATCATATGTACTCTAACATATTTATGTACAAAATAAACAAGAGGGGAGACGTAGAAGTACCTTTCCTGACAAAGTATCAATTGAGTTTGGACTTTCTGGTTTCTGTTTGTTAAACATTACAATACAAATATTTTCAAGATAATACTTTAATGGGAAATACTGAACCAGCTAAGTACAATATTTAACAAAGTGGTCACTGCAAACTTGTGCGTTCTTCGACTCTGTACTAGTACTGGAGTGTGTGCCACTTTTGCTGTCGTCTTTCGTAAAATCTTGCAGTCTTTCACCCTTCGAGAAATTCTGAAGGAACGTTTTTTCTTTTCGCGATTTGAACGGTTCATACAGCCGAAAACAACACAAGTATAGGGCTTTTTTTTTTGAGAAAGGCTAAATGGCTCCTAGTACCCATTGAGAACAGACATTGCTCGATCACCATGCATATTCAATGAGCCGGATGTGATGTCATTCAAATCCAAGCAATTGCATGTTTTTATGTTTATGTCGTAAGTAATTTGCACTTTTGACTATACTGTGTGACTCCTCCTGTTTTTTGTTGTTGTTCTATAGATTTATGAAACCTGTTTTTGCTGCTATATTGGCCAAGTCACTCTTGCAAAATATATTTTAATCTCAATCAGTTTTCACCTAGTTAAATAAAGGAAAATGAAAAATAGATAATCTGCGTGAGTGCTTATAATAATAATTTCGCTAATACTTTCGTTACTATTCAGGTAACGGGATGAAACAGAGTTTTTGGCTGGTGGAAATAGAGGATCTCCCATTAACTCCGTTGTTAGTTGACTTTTGCTAAAGTTTATTTAAGATTTAGAATGCATTAAAAAAAAAAAAAAAACATATGTATACTTGTCTTACATAGGAATTGTGAATGATGGGCAAAATAAATTTAAAAAGGTTCCCCTTTAAGACTACTAATAAGTAGTACAGAACATTATATTTGCCGTAAATATGACTCCAGTTCCTAAAATAAAGTGGTTATTTATAATTAAAATGCATTTAAAACCAGTTTAAATAAAAAATATATATATATATATTTTTTTAAAGTTTAACTAAATTAGATACAATTATAAATACATGAATATATGGGCAGCGCGGTGCAACAGGGGTTAGTGCTGGTGCCTTACAATAAGAAGGTCCTGGGTTCGATCCTGTGTGGAGTTGGCACTGCGGTTTCCTCCCACCTCCAAAGACATGTACCTGGGGATAAGTTGATTGGCAACACTAAATTTCCCCGAGTGTGTGAATGTGAGTATGAATGTTGTCTGTCTATCTGTGTTGGCCTTGTGATGAGGTGGCAACATGTCCAGGGTGTACCCCGCCTTCCGCCCGAATGCAGCTGGTATAGGCTCCAGCCACCCCCGTGACCCCGAGAGGGACACACAGTAGAAAATGGATGGATGAATATATATGTTTTGAATTAAAATAAATAAAAATCAATAAATGTGTAAAACATAAAATGTGTACAATGCATAAGATTAATAAATATATACAAGGAAAATAAATGTATGTATGTATGAAATTTGTTGTCAAAATTGGATCTCGAAATGATCGCATTGATCATTGCAATTATTTTTTCACTCTTTTCAACAAGTCAGCGCTAAAGAGACTTCAGATTGTACAAAATGCAGCTGCCAGACTTTTGACCGGTGCACCCAGAACAGCCCACATCACCCCCGTTTTATCCAGTCTTCATTGGCTTCCCGTTAAATTCCGCATTGAGTTTAAGATTTTAGTCCTGACATTCCGTGCATTGCATGATGGGGCCCCTCAGTACATCGCTGATTTGCTATGCCCCTACTCCTCAGGGCACAGCCTCCGGTCTTCAGGCCAGGGTATTCTAAAGAACCCTAAAACTTGTATTAAAACCTGTGGAGACATGGCATTCTAGGCTATAGCTCTCAGACTCTGGAACAATTTGCACCAGTCCCTCCGTGATCTTGACTGTGTTGAAACTTTTAAGAAACATTTGAAAACTTCTCTTTTTAGCTTTTAGTTAATGCACCTTTTAACTATCATTTTTAATCCACTTTGTATCCTTTTTATGATGTTGCCCCTGTTGTTTTAATTCAATTGTTGTTTTACTTCACCTAAGTTTTGTACAGCGCTTTGTGATTTTATCTGTGAAAAGTGCTTTATAAATACAATTTACTTACTTACTTACTTACTTTGTATCCATCTATATTCATATAAAGTACTTATTTAATTTATTAGTAGTTAAAATAGTTATATTTCAACCTAATTATTTAACATATTTATTAGACTGTTACAGATTTGTTCTATTCCTTTTGCATATAATATGAATAAATAAATTAGATAGATAAGATAGATGTCATTTGCATTTATCTAAGTTTGTATTCTCAATTGCAATAGTTAAAACACAATTAAATTCAATAAACTATGAATTGTCCATCTGGTCCTGCGCCAATGCTCACAGCAGTAAGAATGATCAAAACTTTTTGTTTTTAGAATAAATACAAATTACAGATATCACAACTTAAAGGCCTACTGAAATGATTTTTTTTTATTCAAACGGGAATAGCAGATCCATTCTATGTGTCATACTTTATCATTTCGCGATATTGCCATATTTTTGCTGAAAGGATTTAGTAGAGAAAATCGACGATAAAGTTCGCAACTTTTGCTCGCTGATAAAAAAAAGCCTTGCCTGTACCGGAAGTAGCGTGACGTCACAGGAGCTAGGATTCCTCACAATTCCCCGTTGTTTACAATGGAGCGAGAGAGATTCGGACCGAGAAAGTGACGATTACCCCATTAATTTGAGCGAGGATGAAAGATTCGTAGATGAGGAACGTTACAGTGAATGACTTGAGAGGCAGCGATGGACGTATCTTTTTTCGCACTGACCGTAACTTAGGTACAAGCTGGCTCATTGGATTCCACACTCTCCTTTTTCTATTGTAGATCACAGATTTGTATTTTAAACCACCTCGGATACTATATCCTCTTGAAAATAAGAGTCGAGAACGCGAAATGGACATTCAGTGCCTATTATCTCCACGACAATACATCGGCGAAATGCTTTAGCTACGAGCTAACGTGATAGCATCTTGCTTTAACTGCATATAGAAACAAAAGAAATAAACCCCTGACTGGAAGTATAGATAGAAAATCAACAATACTATTAAACCGTGGACATGTAAATACACGGTTAATGCTTTCCAGGCTGGCGAAGGTTAACAATGCTGTGCTAACGACGCCATTGAAGCTAACTTAGCAACCAGACTGCACAGAGCTATGCTAAAAACATTAGCTCTCCACCTACGCCAGCCAGCCCTCATTTGCTCATCAACACCCGTGCTCACCTGCGTTCCAGCGATCAGCAGAAGGACGAAGGACTTCACCCGATGCGTTTGGCGGCCCGGAGACGTAGGAAGTCAAGGTGAGGTCGGCGGCTAGCGCGGCTAGCACTCCAACAAAGTCCTCCTGGTTGTGTTGCCGTAGTCCGCTGCTAATACACTTATCCCACCTACAACTGTCTTCTTTGCAGCCTTCATTGTTCATTAAAAAAATTGCAAAAGATGTCCAGAATACTGTGGAATTATGAAATGAAAACAGAGCTTTTTGTATAAGATTCTACGGGGTACCATAACTTCCGTTACTCGGACTTCGTCACGCGCATACGTCATCATACCGCGATGTTTCAGCCGGATATTTCCCGGGAATTTTAAAATGTCCCTTTATAAGTTAACCCGGCCGTATTGGCATGTGTTGCAATGTTAAGATTTCATCATTGATATATAAACTATCAGACTGCGTGGTCGGTAGTAGTGGCTTTCAGTAGGCCTTTAAACGTTCTATGCTTATTATAACCGTATTATATAATTCATACACTTTAACAGTCAAACTTTATATAAAAACAGCCTTCAATGCTTTGAAACGTCCAAAGAGTTATTGTTGTAATTGCACTGCATCCTACTGATCTGTTTGTAATGTTTTTTTATCTTTCATATTTGAATATCAAAATAGATTTTAATATTTTAATTGTGATTGTCACAGAGGGGGTTCCTGCATGCCTTAACACTACACCACTGCTAATGAGCATACTCATTCTCCAATTCTTGATTTGCTTTCGATTAGCAGGTGCACAAGCACATTTGTTCCAACATGCATTGATATTCAGATCACATGTTTGGGCGTCCGACAAGCGGAGCGGGCTCTTAAGAGAAAAGCACTCTGTTGATGAGAAACAGATCAATATCTAAGCAGCCTATTATCGTCTACATCCAAACCGGCAACCCTGTAACATTCTCCCAGCAAAGAAAATGACCTCTCTTAAAACACCAACACGTGAAAGCTTGCATATTTGTACAGTAAGTGTAATGTTTTTATGTCTTCCTTTTTCAAACAAAGGACAAAATACAAAGTTTGGTCAGACAGAAAGAACCCCAGCGTGCAGCCGATACACCAAACGCGTGTTCAATGGCGACTTGTGATTTAACAACCCAGCTGGGCTCACCAGCACCACGCCGGGCATGGCTCCCTTGACCACTACTGGGCTCCTGTTGTTTTTATAGCCTCACTCGAGCTGCTAGAGCCATCAAAGATAAAAGCGCAGTTGCTCTTTGTCTCACGCCGAGACAACGGTCATGAAATGTTAACAGCTTGAAGCGCCCATTTCACACCGGTGAAGAAGAACGAGTCCCAGAGCACGGCTCACCTTCAACTGTCTGAGCAAATCAAATGCATAAATTGACCTGTTAACAGAGCCGTGGTTTTGCAGAAAAATTAAATACTAATATATACATATAAATATATATATATATGGTAACACTTTAGTAAAGGGAACATATTCTAAGTAACAATTACTTAATTTAGAGTTATTTGGACACTAGGGGAACATATAAGGGTTAGGGTTAGGGTTAGGGTTACTAATAAGCAATAATTCTGAGGTTATTGAAGGAAGACTCTTAGTTAAGGGCTTACTGGTTGTATAATAAGGCCATGCAGAATAATGCATTAATAAGTACTTAATAATGACTAATTAAGAGCCAATATGTTACTAATTTGCATGTTAATAAGCAACTAATTAATGGTAAATATGTTCCCCATACTAAAGTGTTACCATATATACATTAAATATATATATATATATATATATATATATATATATATATATATATATATATATATATATATATATATATATATATATATATTGTGGAGGGAGATGTGGCCAGCGCTGCCTGCAGGAGCAAAGGTCACCGCCTCTGTCCATGGTGCTGTGGACAGAGCACCATCAGACGGGGGCGTGGCAGTGGGGATGGCGAGACACAGCTGGCAGGTGATTAGATTTCACAGGTGGTACGTGTTAATCTAATCATCTGTTGTCTTTAACAGTAAGCGGCCGGGAGCAGGACGGGAGAGAGGATACTGACGTGACTGAAAAGTCACGTTCTGCTGGAGAAAGAGTTGGACACAAATCTATACACATTAAAAACTTTGTTAAAACTGCACGCTTGGCTCTTGTGCCGTGTCTACAGTGGAACTGGTAGGAGGCAACTTCCACATATATGTATATATATATATATACACACACACACACACAACACACACGAACGCACGCACGCACGCACGCACGCACGCACGCACGCACGCACGCACGCACACACAGGACATAATAGCTCCATGCTGCACTGCTACAAAAGGGCCTTTTTGTTCATGTTGATTATTTCAAAAATGTATCAAAACAACTTTGCATTACAAATAACAGCAGATAAAAGCAGAAAAATAAAATAAAATATGTTGCAAGTTCAAAAAAACATCCCAATAAATATAATCCAAAAATACCACTTTACAGGAGCACAGTAAAACATCAACCGTCATTTGATGTAATAGCGGAAAATTGCACAATGCATCCCTCTCATAGAATAGGTTAATTTAGATAAATATGAAAGTCTGTTAAGAGTGCTTATTAAACTATAGTTATGTTACTAATGTGGAAAGTAAATTACAGTTACCGTATTTTTCAAGCTATAAAGGCTTGCTTGAAATCCTTATATTTTCTCAAAAACTGACAGTGCGCCTAATAACCTGATGCGTCTTGTGTACGTATTCATTCTGGTTGTGCTTACTACTTCTTCTTGTTTTATGGCAAGGCACTCATCGTTAAAGGTGCATTACCGCCACTTGCTGTATTAGATTGTGAATCAGAGTTCCCGCTGTTCTTTCTCCCCCTCACATACATACATATTTACCTTTCCATACTAAATTCTATCCCATAAACCCGCCTCTTTTAGAAACTTCAATAAAAATGTTCTGGTTGCTGCTTAGTACCCCTTTGAGAGTAACCTCCTTCTGTCCATGTCTTCTAACTTCCTCTCTTAGTTTTGTACTTTCTCTATTGTATTTCCCACACTGAATGATTGAATGCTCCACTGACTCTACCTCATTGCAGTTGTCACACAATCCTGTTGGGTGTTTGTTGATAAAGTACAATGTCTTATTCAGTCTGGTGTGTCTTAATCTAATGCATTATATGATTCCTTCTTTTTTAGTGCTCCCCCTTACGGTTCTTCCCGCTCCTACTGTGTTCTGTATTGCAAATAAAATTATTCCTGTTGTGCCCATGTCCCAATGGTTCTGCTTATTGACTTTGAATCAATGTTATATGGTACATGGTGTAATGACAAGTGTGACCAGTAGATGCCAATCACACATAAGAGATACGTGTGGACTGCAAGTTGATGCCAATTCAATAAATGACGCTAGCAAGTACCGATAAGCAAGCAACACCAAAGCTTTGATGTTTCATTGATAAGATAGAACATTACACACAGCGCTCAAAATTCTGTCAAAATATTTTAGTACGACTTTGGTAAATTACGAAGCCACACCGCTTGATGGATTTGTAGTCAGACATACTTTGCTTCAACATGCGGGTATTACTATGGTGTGTGTGTAAGTGTTAAGGTCCCCAAAATGGCACCTATTTGGAGACATGCTGTTCTGTATGTCGAATCTGCATATATCCCAAAAATATGTGATGTCCGCCATTGTATTTTTTACGCCGTAGTCAATAAGCTCCTTCTTTTGTCCATCCTCTTGTTGTGGGACATTCATCCTCCGCTGTTGAAATGTATAATACAAAGTAGCGTACAGTTCTAACTTATATCTGTCAGTAGACTCGCTATGGAAGCGCTAACAACTACAACGAAGATGACAGAGACAATACGCTGTCGAAGTAGTACCACATAAATAAGATTTCCCACCAAACAGCGCATCCTGAAGAGACGGTCAGAAAGCGACCTGAAGATGGTCCGTAAAACATGATCCATGCAAAATGTAGACCAAAGAACCACCATTACATGGTATGTAGACCACAAGGAAGTGTTTTAAATGTAGAAAAATAATCATAATAAAAAAACCTTTAATGCGCCTTATATATTGCTGTTCCTTTTGTATGAAAATAAACCCGAATAGACCTGTTAATCAACAGTGCACTTTATAATCCGGTGCGCTTTATGGTCTGAAAAATACAGTGAATTACACAATACATTTTAGGCCCAAATTCTGAACATACAGGAAACCTTTTAAGGTCGAAAACTATTCACCTGTAGAAAATAATCAAAATAGAATTAATCCATTCCAGGGTTATACTGTGGCCATTATTATACATTAACTAACTGTATAGGCAAAAGTTTAAAAGGTGGAGCAGGGACCCCCCAAATCTTGTAGGGGTGTAAAAAATAATCGGGACAAATCGACAACCAATTTTAACTTTAGAGATATGAATACATTGTTTGGCGAGCCTCTGGATGGATCTACTATATCTAGAATGGATTGGTCGAACGTCATGAATCGATTGATTGGAGCTCGGCTAATCTTGCGAGACTTCTGTGATGACGTAATACGAGAGTTGCGTTCCTGTTTGCGACTTACCACAGCAGAGCAACATTGCAGATAGCGCCGAAATAATTTTACAAACAATTCACCCCCGGATCTTAAATCTAAAGTGTGGTAAACGTTTGGATTTTTTAAAAGAATGGTCAGTTGGATAGAGGTATGGCCATTTGTTCGGAAAGCAGCTATAAAGTACTGGCAACATAACTAATCTGAGCACTAACCTGTGACGGCATGGATACACTCAAGTGGGCGATGAGGGAGCTTGAGATGCTAATTCTAGCAGACCTACCAAGTCGCAAGAAAAGGACACTGATTTGAAATACTTCCAGTCCTAATTTAGCAACAGGTAATCACAGAATCTATTTCACTGTTCATTGTGCTAAAGATAAAGACCTAGCTGCACAATAATCAACAGAATAGCACTTTGAAAAGTATTTGAGCTTTTACACCAGGGCTATTCAACTACACAATGAAAAGGGCCACAGTTTCAAGAGTCAAGGGCTCAGGGGCCAGACATTGAAATGTGGATGTTTCATCAGGAAGGGCCTCAGGAAGGTCCTCCGCAGGTTATATTTTTTTGAGACTGTGTTTACCTAATTGCTGTTAATTGCCCTCACTACTCGATTCCAGTGTGTGCAGCTAGCTAGTTAACAGCATGAAGAAACAAAAGCTCCAGAAGTTGTGTTGGGGATTGATGTTCTTTTTTTTAAATTATTTTTCTTCCTCAGTTTTATTTATTTACACGTCTTCCTTCATTTAGGTTTGAAAGACTGAAAATATAAACATAAAATAAATATTACAAAAGTGTAGCGTCCATTGTGTATTTTACATAAATAATGTCCATTGTGTATTTTAAATCAATCAATCAATCAATGTTTATTCATATAGCCCTAAATCACAAGTGTCTCAAAGGGCTGTACAAGCCACAACGACATCCTCGGTACAGAGCCCACATACGGGCAAGGAAAACTCACCCCAGTGGGACGTCAATGTGAATGACTATGAGAAACCTTGGAGAGGACCGCATATGTGGGTAACCCCCCCCCTCTAGGGGAGACCGAAAGCAATGAATGTCGAGTGGGTCTGACATAATATTGTGAAAGTCCCACACATCAGCGAAAGTCCAGTCCATGGTGCGGCCAGCAGGAACCATCCCGAGCGGAGACGGGTCAGCAGCGTAGAGATGTCCCCATCCGATAAACAGGCTAGCGGTCCACCCCGGAGCAGAGTAGAAAAGAAAAGAAAAGAAACGGCAAATCAACTGGTCTAAAAAGGGAGTCTATTTAAAGGCTAGAGTATACAAATGAGTTTTAAGATGAGACTTAAATGCTTCTACTGAGGTAGCATCTCTAACTTTTACCGGGAGGGCATTCCATAATATTGGAGCCCGAATAGAAAATGCTCTATAGCCCGCAGACTTTTTTTGGGCTCTGGGAATCACTAATAAGCCGGAGTTCTTTGAACGCAGATTTCTTGCCGGGACATATGGTACAATACAATCGGCAAGATAGGCAGGAGCTTGACCGTGTAGTATTTTATACGTAAGTAGTAAAACCTTAAAGTCGCATCTTAGGTGCACAGGAAGCCAGTGCAAGTGAGCCAGTATAGGCGTAATATGATCAAACTTTCTTGTTTTTGTCAAAAGTCTAGCAGCCGCATTTTGTACCATCTGTAATCTTTTAATGCTAGACATAGGGAGGCCCGAAAATAAAACGTTACAGTAATCGAGACGAGATGTAACGAACGCATGGATAATGATCTCAGCATCGCTTGTGGACAAAATGGAACACATTTTAGCGATATTACGGAGATGAAAGAAGGCCGTTTTAGTAACACTCTTAATGTGCGACTCAAACGAGAGAGTTGGGTCGAAGATAATACCCAGATTCTTTACCGAGTCGCCTTGTTTAATTGTTTGGTTGTCAAATGTTAAGGTGGTATTATTAAATAGATGTCGGTGTTGAGCAGGACCGATAATCAGCATTTCCGTTTTCTTAGCGTTGAGTTGCAAAAAGTTAGCGGACATCCATTGTTTAATTTCATTAAGACACGCCTCCAGCTGACTACAATCCGGCGTGTTGGTCAGCTTTAGGGGCATGTAGAGTTGGGTGTCATCCGCATAACAGTGAAAGCTAACACCGTATTTGCGTATGATGTCACCTAGCGGCAGCATGTAAATACTAAAGAGTGCAGGGCCAAGAACCGAACCCTGGGGAACTCCGCACGTTACCTTAACATAGTCCGAGGTCACATTGTTATGGGAGACACACTGCATCCTGTCAGTAAGATAAGAGTTAAACCAAGACAAGGCTAAGTCTGACATCCCAATACGCGTTTTGATACGCTCTAATAAAATATTATGATCAACAGTATCGAAAGCGGCGCTAAGATCAAGAAGCAGCAACATAGATGACGCATCAGAATCCATCGTTAGCAATAGATCATTAGTCATTTTTGCGAGGGCTGTCTCCGTAGAGTGATTTGCCTTGAAACCGGATTGAAAAGGTTCACAGAGATTGTTAGACGCTAAGTGTTCATTTAGCTGCTGTGCGTCAATTTTTTCGAGAATTTTCGAGATAAACGGAAGGTGGGACACCGGCCGGTAGTTCACCATGAGGTCAGGATCGAGGTTAGGTCTTTTGAGTAGAGGATGAATAACCGCTTTTTTGAATGCTAGGGGAACAGTACCAGCGGAAAGTGATAAGTTTATAATATTTAACACTGATGGACCTAATAAAACAAAAAGCTCCTTGATAAGTTTCCCAGGAATTGGGTCAAGTAAACATGTTGTTTGTTTTGTCCCATTTACACATTTTAACAATTCCTCCAATGTTATTTCATCAAAGAGAGAGAAACTATTTTGGAGGGCAGTGTCCGTCGTATATACAGTCGTATTTGTGTTAATAGAACCCAGTTGTAGCTGAGATGTATTGTCTTTAATCTCTTTTCTAATGACTTCAATTTTCTTATTAAAGAAATTCATAAAGTCATCTGCTGAGTGGGTGGAGCTACTGGGAGGAGTCCCTTGTTGGGTTAGAGATGCTACTGTACTAAACAAAAATTTAGGATCATTTTTGTTGAGGTGGATGAGATTTGAGTAATATTTAGCTTTAGCTGAGGTAAGCATGCGTTTATAAGTTATTAAACTATCACTCCATGCTTGATGGAAAACCTCAAGTTTAGTCGCACGCCATTTGCGTTCCAGCTTTCTACATGATAATTTATGGGCTTTAGTTTCTTCTGTAAACCATGGGGTACGCCTTTTAGGGGCCCTTTTTAGCTTTAGCGGTGCTACACTATCAATGGTGTCGCGCAGGGCGTCGTTAAAGCTGTTAGTGAGGTTATCAATAGAGCCCACATAATTTGGGAATGGTGCCATTACCGAAGGCAGTAGGTCAGTAAGAGTCGTCGTTGTGGCAGCATTAATGTTGCGGCTGCTATAGTAGTTATTATTATTATTATTAGTTTGTTGACAATGAGTCAGAACTTCGAATTTTATAAGGTAATGATCGGACATTACTTTAGTGTACGGGAGTATCGTAACTTTAGAGGTGGTGACACCCCTGACAAGCAGTAGATCTATCGTATTACCGTTGCGATGCGCGGGTTCATTTATTATTTGTGTAAGACCACAGCTATCAATTATAGTCTGGAGCGCCACGCATGGAGGGTCCGATGGGGTATTCATATGGATGTTAAAGTCTCCCATTATGATTATATTGTCGGCGTACGTCATTAGATCAGCAACAAACTCTGAAAATTCATTGATAAAGTCCGAATAGGGCCCTGGGGGGGCGGTAGATGACAGCCAGGTGCAGAGGCAGCGGTGTGACAAACTTCACAGTAAGCACCTCAAACGAGTTATATTTATTATTTAGGTCCGAGGTAAGGCTAAAGTTTTTGTTGTATATTAGTGCAACACCCCCACCCCTTTTAATGGGACGGGCAATATGCGTTCCCGCATAGCCAGGAAGAGACGCCTCACCCAGCGCAAAACATTCGTCTGGTTTGAGCCAGGTCTCGGCTAGACCAACGACATCAAGATTGTTGTCTCTGATGACTTCATTAACTAATAACGTTTTGGAAGACAATGACCTTATGTTTAAAAAGCCCATATTATAGGTAGTGGGCTGTTTTGAGGAGTTTTTGTTGAAAGTATCCGTAGTAGCAATATTAATAATGTTACGTTTATTATGCGTAGTGCACTTTAAATAATTTCGACCATATCTAGGAATTGATATGACAGGAATTTTTAGATTGTTTGCCACCTCAGTAAAATGCATGTCCACCTCTGACGCAGAAAAAACATTATGTGAGTTGTATATTATTCTAAGAGAATTGCTATGTGTGCAGGGATTATCCAGCCTGGCGCTGGCTAGTTCTATCTTAACAGACTCCTTATTAGCGCTTCTTTGTGGATTAGCATTTAGCTTTTTCGTTAGCCCCGCTAACAACAACGCATTTAGCTTTGTTGTTAGCCCCGCCCGACACCCCCGCTTCTGCTTCCGAGCGCATCGCTTACGTCTCTTTCGTTGACGGTCTCCGCTGGTAGTGGACGCCGCTGCTTCAAAGGCCACTGATGGATGTAGCTCGCGAAGAATTCCCATACTAGCGAGTAGGTCCACCATACACGCATCTTTCAGCCCAAAATGGCCCGATCTCTCCACATCCAGAATCGTAAGTCGGTCATAAGTGATCACGGAGTGAACACGCTGTGAGCCAGCCATGAAATTGACTGAATTGAGGGGTATTTTTGCCAAATCGGTCTACACTTCCAGGAGCGCTCGCAAGAAGCCGCTGCCTTGAGGCGCCGCCATCTTGGAAAAATTAATAAAATAGGGGTTGTGTCATACATTCACACAAATTAAAAAACATCTACAGTACATCAAACACACATACGTATGTGACTTATCACAATTAAACAATTAAAGGTGTAGCGTTATCGTCCTCTACTGGTCAAATTTAGCCCTACATGTATTAAATAAGCTCTAATCGCCTAGAGTTACTCTCAGACAAAAAACAACACGACCACAAATACAAAAGACATCACAAACTCTGCAATTTCAATACAAAAACTAAATATATTTATGCACAATATCTACTTACAGAGATTTGACCAAGTTTTGGGATGAAGCTTACACATGTGGATTTCTATCATTGTTGCTTCCTTTTAGAACACTGTGCCCGTCGCTTAAAAGGTCCGACAGGAAACAATGACTTGAGCACTTGCTCAGTGTAGAACATTCATACTTTGTTATCCAGTCGTTGTTA
The DNA here is from genome assembly GCF_033978785.1 of Entelurus aequoreus. Taxonomy (NCBI): domain Eukaryota; kingdom Metazoa; phylum Chordata; class Actinopteri; order Syngnathiformes; family Syngnathidae; genus Entelurus; species Entelurus aequoreus. The sequence continues at coordinate 21,664,401 of NC_084751.1, read as the reverse complement.
AAAGTCTGTTTTTTGTAATTTATTAAAACATTTTTACGGTTGAATGCGCAGGCTTCTTTTAGTCACCCCACTGCTGCTTCATTGTGACACATTCCTCAATGTTGCTCCCTGTGGGTTGGCGGGAGTACTGCATACATGAGCAACCCTAGTTTAAATGGTTTAATTGAGCCTATTTGGGTGATGTTTGGTGGGGCGCCGGTTGAATAGGCCTGTTCTACTCTACACTAAAGCTGCTGTTATAGAGTACTTTGTGGCAATTAATTGTATCTTGCTGTGTTACTGTGGTGTTGTAACACCTCTACGCAAAGCTTGCTTTTCTCTGTATTTAATTGCTGCTACCTGAGCAAACAACAGTAAAAACCTGGCAGCGTTTCCAAAAGCGATTTGTTTAGATCTTCTTTTCTTAACATTTATGGATTGCATTGCACTCCAGTTGTTAGTTCTATTATTTGTTCATAATTAATACAGGAAGATAGGCGAACACACGTCTACAGAGCTGAAAATATTTTGTGGCGTACCTCAGGGATCAATACTGGGACCGAAATTGTTTAATCTCTATATCGGGGGTCGGGAACCTTTTTGGCCGAGAGAGCCATGAAAGCCAAATATTTTAAAATGTATTTCCGTGAGAGCCATATAATATTTTTAACACTGAATACAACTAAATGCATGCATTTTTAAGTAAGACCAACATTTTTAGAGTATAATAAATCTCAGAATAACATTGTTATTCTGAAGCTAACCATCCATGCATCCATTTTCTACCGCTTGTCCCGCTCAATAATAAGTGAAATACTTCTTACCAAGGGATGGATGGATTAAAATGCATGAGAATGTTTTATATTTTGAACGTTATTTTTAACTCTGTGATTACCAGCGGACTTCTTCATTACTTATCGTGTTAAGCAATGTCAGCTAAGATTTATCTGAGAGCCAGATGCAGTCATCAAAAGAGCCACATCTGGCTCGAGAGCCATAGGTTCCCTACCCCTGCTCTATATAAACAACATTTGTAAAGTTACAATGGACTTAAAGTTAGTATTATTTGCAGATGATACAAATGCATTTTGTTCAAGAGAGAACACACAGAAGATAATACATATAATAAAAAAGGAACTGAACAAATTAAAAAGATGGTTTGACAAAAACACTAATACAAATAGACGGAGTAGATATTGAAAGGGTAAAAGGAAACATGTTTTTGGGTGTAATAATAGAACTGGAAATCTCATGTAAAAAATATACAACATAAAGTAGCAAGAAACACGTCAATTATGAATAAAGCAAAACATGTTCTAGACCAAAAACCACTTCATATTATTTACTGCTACCTAGTGTTACCATATCTGAGTTATTGTGCAGAAATATGGGGAAACAACTACAAATGTGTGCTTCATTCACTAACGATGTTACAAAAAAAATCAGTTAGAATAATACATAATGTTGGATATAGAGAACATACAAACCCTTTATTTATTAAATCACAATTATTGAAATTCAATGATTTGGTGCATTTGCAAACAGCTAAAATGATGTACAAAGCAAACTATAACCTGCTACCCAAGAATGTACAACAATTCTTCTCAACAAAAGAGGAGAAATATAACCTTAGAGGAAAATCTAATTTAAAACATGTGTATGCTCGTACAATACTTAAAACCTTTAGCATATCAGTATGTGGAATTACATTATGGTATGGATTAATCAAAGAAATCAAACAAAGCACCGATATGATTCAGTTTAAGAGACTGTTCAAACGACAAGTGTTCACAAAGTACACAGAACAATAATTATGATGAACATCTTGAACCCTATTTTTTTTTCTTTTGAGATAAATATTATTTATGTATTTAATGTTTGTTTTATTTACTATGGTATATTATTTATTTATTCACTGTTCTGTTACAGAGAAAAAGGAAATGGGATAAAATTGCTATGGTATGAAAAGGGGTAGGATTAAATAAGATGAGCTTCTTCCTACTCCTTTTCGGACGTGCTGTAATGAAACAACTGGAAATATGTGATATATTACATTGTATCGTGTGCATGTTCGAATTAAACTGAAACTGAACTGAACTGTACTAAATCACCTGTTTTGTCTGTGTCTATTCAAAAAATAACTCAATGACATTGTTCTGAGTTGATACATGATACGTTTATTTTTTATTTATTTAACAATATGTAATATGTACATTTTTTTACCTTATTTTGAACATTTGAATCAATTCCAGGACTGACTTCTTATGTGCATTGATTTTTGTTTCCATAGCAGCGCATGTCTGACTTCCAGCAACAATGTGTGTTTTACTTCCGGATACAAATCACTTGTGTGTGTTCTAATCATGGCAGACTTACTAACAAACAATGAAGATGACTATTTTTGTACAAATGAGGATTCACAACCTTGTCTTTTTTAACCCAAACAAACGGAGGATGAACTGCTGCTTATAGAAGCGAGCACAAAGAAGAGGGTGAAACATTGGAGCAGACGGAAGCCGATAGAGTGAGGTGAAATCGACTCAAAGCTGCAAAATGTGGAATTTGGAGATAAGCTATTTCAACGTAAATGGAGTGCCTGTCCCGAAAAAACAATTGTCCATTGAGTGAGTCACACTTTATATTGATCATGATATACGCAGCACGTCATGCGTGTTGTTAAAACTACAGCACTGTCTGGCTAGCTGTGTACAAACAAAACATGAAATGTAGGCTAATACTTTACAGATACTGTAATACCATTGTTCATGTTTTTTAGTCAGTAAGATTGGTGTCCTATCGCCTCAAACACATTGCGTGCAGACGTAGAACCTAGCTTATGTCTTGCCGTAGCTACCTTTTACGGCTGATATCAAAGCACGCCAAAGTGTTAGTACGCTAGAAAAGTTGTGGGCTGTGAATGAAGTAAAAAACCCAAAAACCTTTTGTCTTCTTGTCTCTTATAATGATTGTAAACAATAGGACAAATTCCCCAAAAAGTGCAGTTCCCCTTTAAGGTAGAAATGCACACCCCTAGTATCTTGTATAATTTTTTTCAATCAAACTTTTCCTAAGGGTACATTGTTATTGTGCAATACTAAGTATAGAACGATACTTGGTATTGTGCAATACATAACTAGAGTGCTAAATGCTAGCTGACAATTAGTGCTGCTAATTGCTAGCTTGCAACTTGAGCACGAATAGGTAGCTTAAATGCTAAGGTTATTTTAACATTACAGTATAATTATCTATTCCTGTTTTTACTTCAAACGATGGCTTAGAATCTTAAGGGTCCCTGGTTCGAATCCAGCTTTCGCCATCCTAGTCACTGTCATTCTGACCATGAAACCGAATTCAGCCACTTTGCACCTGGCAAAGGTCTCCGCTCTCCAAATGTGTTTTTTTTAGTTTTTCTTGTTATTAAATTTTAAATCTATATTATCATATTGACCCAAATACGATGAAGATGATCCCTTGTTTTTTCAAGACACCTTTTTGGGAAAGCCTTTTTTTTAACTACAAAAATCATAAAAAAATGATTTAAAAAAAACTAATTTAACTTGTTAGAACCATGTTTTCAATACCAATATACTATCAACAAGTAAATTACAATGAAAAGGCATATTTTTTTTTAATAGCTGCTCGACAGTTAGGGCACCGTTCGTGTCGCGGCTCCAGGTGCGTGTGTGCCTGTGCATGGCAGGACGAAAAGCTCCGACTTTGTTAGTGTTGATTGTACAGTATAACTCTCCAGACAACATGTATTTTTTTTTTTTAAGGAAAAAAATACAGTTTTATGGATTAAGAAACTGTACAGTGGTACCTCAACTTAATAGTATATACTTATAGTATCCTCTATATTGAAGCTATTATCATATATATGTAATTTATGGCACTAAAATATATCCAAAGTTTGCAAATAAATAACAATGATCAAAATAGTATCAATCTCACAAAGATTTCTGGGCCATTTTGAGAGATAATGAGAAAGCCCGTCACGTGATCCGTGACGTAGAGTAAGAAAACCAGAGATCCTCTCCCCATCAACAACAATGCTAATCATGTAGACTTTGTGAGAGCTCATGATTACTTTGGGAAAAAATATGATCCAGAACCTTATATTTTTGAGCCCGAACACAAGGACGATGTGTAATAAGTAGAGATGTTCGATAATATCGGACCGCCGATATTATCAGCCGATAAATGCTTTAAAATGTAATATCGGAAATTATTGGTATCCGTTTCAAAAAGTAAAATGTATGACTTTTTAAAATGCCGCTGTACGGAGTGGTACACGGACGTAGGGAGAAGTACAGAGCAGTTGCGTCTCCCAGTCATACTTGCCACCCCTCCCGATTTTCCCGGGAGACTCACGAATTTCAGTGCCCCTCCCGAAAATCTTCCGGGGCAACCATTCTCCCGATTTTTTACCGATTTCCACCCAGACATCAATATTGGGGGCGTGCCTTAAAGGCACTGCAATTGCGTGCCGGCCCAATCACATAATATCTACAGCTTTTCACACACAGGTCACATACAGGTCAGACTGAGGGTGGCCGTATAAACAACTTTAACACTGTTGCAAATATGCGCCACACTGTGAACCCACACCAAACAAGAATGACAAACACCCAACCCCGCCCACCTCAACCTCCTCATGCTCTCTCAGGGAGAGCATGTCCCAAATTCCAATCTGCTGTTTTGAGGCATGTTAAAAAAAAATACACTTTGTGACTTCAATAATAAATATGGCAGTGCAATGTTGGCATTTTTTCCCATAACTTGAGTTGATTTATTTTGGAAAACCTTGTTACATTGTTTAATGCATCCAGCGGGGCATCACAACAACATTAGACATAATAATGAGTTAATTCCAGGACTGTATATATCGGTATCGGTTGATTTCGGAATCAGTAATTAAGAGTTGGACAATATCGGAATATCGCATATCGGCAAAAAAGCCATTATCGGATATCTCTAGTAATAAGTTTTAGAAGCTGAGTTCTGAACAAATGCAACTTTATTGAAACCCTATAACATCAGCAACATTGCTAGGTGCTAAACGAACAAACTAACAAACCAAAATAAAACAAACACAGTAATATTTCCACTCTCGCTGGGATGCCGACCGACGGGACACTCACATACTACCGTTTAGATCAGTGGTCCCCAACCACCGGGTTGGTACCGGGCCGCGCAAGAAATGTAATAAAAATGTTTTTAAAAAAAATTATTATTATTATTATTTATTTTTTTTTTTAAATTAAATCAACATAAAAAACACAATACATAAATTATATATCAATATAGATCAATACAGTCTGCAGGGATACAGTCCGTAAGCACACATGATTGTATTTCTTTATTTGTCCGTGGGACAAATTTTCAAGCGTTGACCGGTCCCCAGCTATAAAAAGGTTGGGGACCACTGGTTTAGATGAAGAATCAATCACAACCCTCTGAAGGGTTATAAAAAAAGTTGCAGCAACTAGCGTCTTTTTGTGTCTATTTCGCCATCTTGGGGGTGTCAAAGACGACCAGCCTCTCGGTCCATGGCCACATGTGTTTACTACCAGGTGAGAGATGCATGAATTATAATCTAGAATTTACTTTTAACAAGTTTGGAATGTGAGTGTGAATGTTGTCTGTCTATCTGTGTTGGCCCTGCGATGAGGTGGCGACTTGTCCAGGGTGTACCCCGCCTTCCGCCCGATTGTAGCTGAGATAGGCTCCAGCGCCCCCGCAACCCCAAAGGGAATAAGCGGTAGAAAATGGATAGATGGATGGATGGAAGTTTGAAACAAAGCAGAAGCAGCTCAGTGTGTCAACACAAGCGTAAACTGTTTGTGGATGTTTTAGAGGGTTTTATGATTGCAAGAGAGAACCCTCCATCTGTTGACTCGATTGCTAGCTATGTAGTTACAATTTCGAATGTATAAAAAACCCAAGCATATGTGTTCTTGTCCTACATAAGGATTGTGAATGATAAACGATACATCTCTTTCCAATGTTTGTATATTTCCCGTGTGACTGATCTGATGATATGGTCAGAGTGCAGAAACGTTCCCATCCTGATGTCATCCAACCCCGAAGCTACAGAAATTGATGCAAAAGATATTCGGAGCGGAATATTCAAAAAAGCTGTCTGAAATTGTGGCATTTTGTGATGTTTAAACTGTATTTTCACATACTTTGCGTTTTGTAAATACAATTGGCTATGGTTTAATGGATATAATAAAACACAATTAAGCATATAAGGTCAACTCGTTTTTCCATTCTACTAGTACTTTAAGGCCATATCTACATTAAACCAGATAACTCCTTAAACGAATAATGATTTAGCCTAAGCCCCGTGTCAGCCACACTAAATCATCGTTTAAGGTCCCCCTCCTTGGACAATTTAAGTGTGCCGTGCTTTTCTTGAATCTCCGGCTCTTAGCTTTGTATGGACTCATTGATCGTTTACAAAGTGAGTTCGGAGAGGAAGTGATGCCAGAAACACCGCGCTCACACAGAAAGTGACATCAGAAAGAACGTGCCACAGCTAACCACTGTAAATATGGAGGCGAGTCCTCCAGACATGCCTGTGTTTCTCATTCTTCTACATGTACAGACGCTTGTGGAAATCACACATGAATACCATAAGTGAAGGAAACGTGCAATTGCAGCTATTTCGGATACAACACATCTCAGACGGCAAGAGAACTTTTGAATGTCCATGTCAGCTGTGATTCTACTTACCGAAAAACTTTGTCCATTTGTCGAAGGAGAGACAACGGCAATGCAAGCTCCTATGTGATAAAAAAGGTTGCATGTACTTTGTATTACCTGGCCGACGAGAGAAGACTACGGAAAGCAGCGAATGCATTTGGATTGGCAAAGCAGACCGTATCAGTTATTGTCCACCATGTATGTCGCAAACTCAACATCTAGGTCCAGAGTATATAAAGTCACCAAAAACGAATGAACAATGAAGGTGAAGGCAAAAAAGTGAGGAGTGTCCTGACCAGATATCTAGATCCTTAGATTGATTGATGTAAAATGTTCTTAATCACATTGTTTACTTTCACATGTACATTAAAGATTTGATTAATTTATGATGGCTCAGGTGTGATTCATTACAATAGGGCCCCACAGCACACTGGATTCCAGTTAATTGAACTAACACAACACTGGATATTGTTCAGATAAGTAAAATTTAATTTAAAAACTTGCACACAAAGCAACAATGGAGGTGACTATGACGTGCGCATTTTCCGCGCATGTGTACTAGGTCGCGTTGCGCCGGTGGACGGAGGGGAGGAGGGGGTCTTAAACGACGGTATTGTGTGTGTAGATAAGGACAAGGTTAGGTGGGATTTACCCTGGATAACCTTAGTGTAGAAGGGGCCTAAGTTGCGAGCATACTGTAGATGAGAGCTACGAGGGTTTCTTTTTTTGCAAAAATGCCATCTAATTTCTGGAACAGAAAAAGTGAGGGCAAAGTAGAGCACAAAAAAGTAGAAGTGGGCGACACCCACAGAATCAGACAAACTAACTATTAAAAATGTGTCCAACCTTGCAGTCCGACCAAAGTGCCGTCAGGCCGACGAAGCAGGAGCGAGCCTCCTTCCTATGCAGCCAAAGGCGCCAAATGAAAATGTATAGCTTGCTGTTAACTCTGACCTCCGGTCCGTCACTCAAAGATGTCTGTGTACAACATGATCAACAGTAATAGTTTCTATTGTTACACAACTAAGAATTAGCCCATAGAGGACAGCTGTAGAAGTCTGCTCCACAATGTAAATGCTGTACAATAGTGTTACGTTAATTCTAGGGCTGTCAAACAATTAAAATAGTTAGTGCGATTAATCGCATTTTGGTCATAGTTAACTCAGAATTAATCGTGATTAATTTTCACACCTGTTCAACTTGGGTGTCCCACCTTAAGACTAAGCTCCTGCTGGTTAGTCTTAAAGGCCTACTGAAACCCACTACTACCGACCACGCAGTCTGATAGTTTATATATCAATGATGAAATCTTAACATTATAACACATGCCAATACGGCCGGGTTAACTTATAAAGTGACATTTTAAATTTGCCGCTAAACTTCCGGTTCGAAACGCCTCTGAGGATGACGTATGCGCGTGACGTAGCCCGACGAACACGGGTATGCCTTCCACATTGAAGCCGGTACGAAAAAGCTCTGTTTTCATTTCATAATTCCACAGTATTCTGGACATCTGTGTTCGTGAATCTGTTTCAATCATGTTCATTGCATTATGGAGAAGGAAGCCAAGCAAGCAAAGAAGAAAGTTGTCGGTGCGAAATGGACGTATTTTTCGAACGTAGTCAGCCACAACAGTACACAGCCGGCGCTTCTTTGTTTACATTCCCGAAAGATGCAGTCAAGATGGAAGAACTCGGATAACAGAGACTCTAACCAGGAGGACTTTTGATTTGGATACACAGACGCCTGTAGAGAACTGGGACAACACAGACTCTTACCAGGATTACTTTGATTTGGATGACAAAGACGCAGACGTGCTACTGTGAGTATGCAGCTTTGGCTTTTTTTTGCGTATGTACGTAACTTTTTTAAAATATATAAGCTTTATGAACCTTGGGTTAGGTGAACGGTCTTTTGGGCTGAGTGATTGTGTGTGTTGATCATGTGTTTGAATTGTATTGGCGTGTTCTATGGAGCTAGGAGCTAGCAGAGGAGCTAGGAGCTAGCATAACACGTACCGTACCGTAAGTGCGCGTCACGTACGTAACTTTTTAAAAATATATAAGCTTTATGAACCTTGGGTTAGGTGAACGGTCTTTTGGGCTGAGTGATTGTGTGTGTTGATCGGGTGTTTGAATTGTATTGGCGTGTTCTATGGAGCTAGGAGCTAGCAGAGGAGCTAGGAGCTAGCATAACAAACACGCAGGTGTTATTATGCAGGATTAATTTGTGGCATATTAAATATAAGCCTGGTTGTGTTGTGGCTAATAGAGTATATATATGTCTTGTGTTTATTTACTGTTGTAGTCATTCCCAGCTGAATATCAGGTACCGTGAGTATGCAGCCTTGGCTGCTAAACATTCGATAACTTGACCGTATGTGCGCGTCACGTACGTAACTTTTTAAAAATATATAAGCTTTATGAACCTTGGGTTAGGTAAACGGTCTTTTGGGCTGAGTGATTGTGTGTGTTGATCAGGTGTTTGAATTGTATTGGCGTGTTCTATGGAGCTAGGAGCTAGCAGAGGAGCTAGGAGCTAGCATAACAAACACGCAGGTGTTTTTATGCAGGATTAATTTGTGGCATATTAAATATAAGCCTGGTTGTGTTGTGGCTAATAGAGTATATATATGTCTTGTGTTTATTTACTGTTGTAGTCATTCCCAGCTGAATATCAGGTCACCCCCGGCTCTCACAGCATCTTCCCTATCTGAATAGCTTCAACTCCCCACTAGTCCTTCACTTGCACTTTACTCATCCACAAATCTTTCATCCTCGCTCAAATTAATGGGGAAATTGTCGCTTTCTCGGTCCGAATCTCTCTCACTTCATGCGGCCATCATTGTAAACAATAGGGAACTTTGCGTATATGTTCAACTGACTACGTCACGCTACTTCCGGTAGGTGCAAGCCTTTTTTTTATCAGATACCAAAAGTTGCAATCTTTATCGTCGTTGTTCTATACTAAATCCTTTCAGCAAAAATATGGCAATATCGCGAAATGATCAAGTATGACACATAGAATAGATCTGCTATCCCCGTTTAAATAAAAAAAATTCATTTCAGTAGGCCTTTAACCACAGTAAGGTGGCAATCCCTCAGGGGGGAAACCAAAAAATAGAAGTAAAATAAATTAAATAAAGTATCCTTTGTCTACATTTTATCAACCATCACAACATTTATCTTAACTTGATGGCCTAATTCTTAAACTGAATTAAACTTTAAGTCGGGCTTCAAACACATAGTGATGTTTTTTTCCCAAGGTACCAACTAACGGTGAGTTCTTTTAAAATTGTTTGTGTTCTCTGACCAGTAAACTAACGAAACTCGCAGCGTGAGGAAGTTCACATTGACACAAATAATGGTAACCTACATATTCGTTTTCATCACTGTTTAAACAGGAATAGCAACTGATAGCTCTTTTCGAGGAAACAGCTCATTTCCACAGCACACCTGAAGCAGCAAACACACAGTTTTCATTTACAGTCTATAGATATCCCAATTGATGGTTGTGGTGCTAATGGCATCCTAGAGCGCCACAAATAAAATGTGTCCTCTTCACTTTCTCCCAGGTGTTCACACATTACGATGTAAAACACGTCAAATCATCACCTTTTTGTTTTGGTGCCGCTGGTAGGTTATACCAGGGGTCGGCAACCCAAAATGTTGAAAAAGCCATATTGGACCAAAAATACAAAAAAATAATCTGTCTGGAGCCGCAAATGAAAAGCCTTACATAAGTGTTATAATGAAGGCAATACATGATGTAAGTGTAAATATTAGCTATATTAGCCTACTAGTGTTGTAACTATACCAATATTTTGGTACCGGTACCAGAACTAAAATAATTTTGGTACTTTTCGGTACTTTTCTAAATAAAGGGGACCACAAAAAAAATTGCATTATTGGCTTTATTTTAACAAAAAATCTTAGGGTACATTAAACATATGTTCATTATTGCAGTTAAATCCTTAAATAAAATAGTGAACATACTAGACAACTTGTCTTTTAGTAGTAAGTAAGCAAACAAAGGCTCCAAATTAGTCTGCTGACGTATGCAGTAACATATTGTGTCATTTATCATTCTATTATTTTGTCAACATTATTAAGGACACCTGTTACAAAATTAATTATTAATCTACTTGTTCATTTACTGTTAATATCTGCTTACTTTCTCTTTTAACATGTTCTAACTACACTTCTGTTAAAATGTAATAATCACTTATTATTCTGTTGTTTGATACTTTACATTAGTTTTGGATGATACCACACATTTGGGTATCAATCCGATACCAAGTCATTACAGGATCATACATTGGTCATATTCAAAGTCCTCATGTGTCCAGGGACATATTTCCTGAGTTTATAAACATAATATACATTTTAAAAAAAACGAAAGAAGATGTTGTGATGGCAAAAAAATTCGACAAAATCATAGTAGTATCGACTAGATACGTGCCTGTACTTGATATCATTGCAGTGGATGTTAGGTGTAGATCCAGCAATGGCGTTTGTTTACATTTTGATGCCGGTGAGCTACGGTGTGTAGTGAAGTATGTTTAGCTATTCCTCGTCCTGCAGGGATGATACTTGTAAGAAACGTACTTTATTTGTCGCCATGGAGACCAGGATTAGTGACTTAGAAGTAGCTAAAACACTGCCGACGGCGGATGGACGTTAGGCGCTAGCTAGATAGCCATGTCTTAAAGCACCTCTGACTGAGGGTGTTTCAGTGTTATAACTTCACCTTTATCGTTAGTTTTTAAGCCAAAATGCGCCTGTTCTCCCTTTTCTGTCTACACACTGTGTCTGCTTGTAAGTACTTTGTGATTGTGTGCCGCCGAACATGCTCGTCTGCTCGTAAACCAGCAATGTTACGAAGTGACTTTGACACGGACGCGGGTGTGGGTGGGTGGGTGGATGTGCTGGACCGGTACATTTCAGAGACGGTATCATACTGAAAATTATTAATTAGTATCGCGGTACTAAACTAATACCGGTATACCGTACAACCCTTTGATAGTAGGCAATAGCCTACTATCAAAGGCTGACGCAAATCTTCGTTGACAGAAATGTTGTATTTTAATTTTGATTCTACACATTGTTGCAACATTGGAAATCATTAGTAAAATGGAACCTTCTCACAGGATGAGATAACTTCTGGAAATTACTGTCTCAGAATGGCCAAAGGTATAGATGTGTGTGTCCAAGTTTAATGAAACGGCAGGCTGTCTTCTTCTCATGGATTTATTACAATCTTTGCAAGCTGGGTAACGTTTGCTGTGGTCTGGAACAACATTGCACCTAAACAACTTTTAGAAATGCAGCCAATATTACATACACATAATGTGTCATGAGACATGCAAATATAGAGTAAATACACAGAGAACATAAGTAAAGGAAATTAAATGAGCTTAAATATACCTACAAACGAGGCATAATGATGCAATATGTACATACAGCTAGCCTAAATAGCATGCTAGCTTCGATTAGCTTGCAGTCATGGATTGACCAAATATGCCTGATAAGCACTCCAGCAAATCATTAACATCAACAAAGCTCACCTTTGTGCATTCACGCACAGCATAAAACGTTTGGTGGACAAAATGAGACAAAGTATGAGTGGCGTAAAACACGTTTTTATGTGGCAGCAACGGAGAAAGTTGTAAATGTAAACAAACTATGACGAGTTCAAGGATAGCTGAAATTAGTAGGACAAAACGGTGCTTGCCAAATCATCATCAGTGAAGCATGTATAACATAAACAATGGGATTTGTAACAATTAGGAAGGTTTGTGTCATGTTTGTCCTCCTGCAGAAAATATATTAAAACAAAAAATAAATTGTTTTCTTTATCTTTTTCCATTTTCACACATCTCTGAAAGAGGTCCAGGGAGTCACTCGGTCGGCACTAAAGAGCCGTGGGTTGCTGACCCCCGGGTTAGACATTCCAATTGAACTTCCTCATCTCAGAAGGAAAAGCATCTGATTGGCCCACTTTTGTCGCTATCTCCCCCCCTCTGTCATATTGCACACTATTAAAGAAATGTGATGGGATATGTTCCGAACTTTTCAAGACGAAATTAAATATGATTGGATTTTGTTTCGGACAACTTTTAGTCTCGTTTTTAATTCGTCGACACTGGTTTACTGAGGGCTGAGGGGAAGGGTGTGCATACAAGTCTTGCAGCGTGTCCCTTTGTCAACTTTGCGGTTTTAATAAAATGTACTTTCTCAACTTCAAACTTTTTGATTTGAGGGGGAAAGACATTTATTTGAGGTCACTCTGTCCTCTCTTGCCCTTACGGAGACCGACCTGATGTATATTGTTTATATCGCGCAACCCTAATTGAGGTGCCGCTGTGTTTTGAAAAATGACTCCTTCCTCTTGAGCACTCTGTCCCACATTGACTAACACGGTGCAGTTTAAATGACCAAAAGCATTGCTGGATGCAGAAAGTATGCTTTTACTTTCCAACTTCGCTCTGTTTAATGTGTGTACTGACACAAGTTAAGTGGTCCGTGAGGTAAATGTGAACCCTCCAACACACAGGTTTCAAACTCAAAGCCCGGGGGCCAGATCTGGCCCGCGACATCATTAAATCTGGCCCACAAACACCTGGAAATGATATGTGTCAATAAAGTACTTCATATTTTCTCGCTAAATGTAATTTTTTCATTTTGACAGAAAAAAAAATATGTACGGCTTGAAATTACGTGCCTTTTAAACCTTAATAATATCCAATATTGCAACAAATATTACTGTATATGATCATACTTTTCAAACATGTTTTTGTCTGAATAAAAATAAATACAAATACTTAACTATACAGCAAACTACACATCAAATTAATAAATATGCCAATACATTGTACATTGTTCTTTACATTACATTACTGTACATTGAATACAACTACTACTGTTTTTTGCGTTAAAATTATGTTGACTGAGCTGCCAGTTTTTGACTGTAAAATGTACGGTTGTTGTTTTTAACGGTGTATTACTGTAAATGGAAAGACGGTAGATTTGTTTTTACGGTAGAAAAACTGGCAGCTAAGTTGCCAGAATAAGAAAAGAACGTGTATTGTTTTTCCATTAACAATATAATGTTGTAAAAACCAATTCAACACAAAAATTCTGGCAACGAAGCTGTCACCTTTTTCCATAAAACCCCCCAAAAAACAGTGGGACCTAGGGGTGTAACAGTACACCAAAATTTCGGTTCGGTACGTACCTCGGTTTAGAGGTCACGGTTCGGTTCATTTTCGGTACAGTAAGAAAACAACAAAATATACATTTGTGGGTTATTTATTTACCAAATTTGTAAACAATGGCATAACATACATATACACACAGGGTCCATTGCCAGGGTTAATGTTGTCAACATATATAAAATAAAAACTAAATAAGATAAGGCTCAGAATGGTTTCTTAACAAAACTTTTCTACATATAAAGTGCTTTTTTTGATTGATTGATTGAGACTTTTATTAGTAGATTGCACAGTACAGTACATATCCGTACAATTGACCACTAAATGGTAACACCCGAATACATTTTTCAACTTGTTTAAGTCGGGGTCCACGTTAATCAACACTAAACTGCCTCAAGTTGTTGCTCGGATTAAATAAAAAGACAAAACTTTTCTTCTACATATAAAAAGTGCAACATTAAACAGTTTCAAGTCAACTCAGCCTCAGATTAACTTTGATTAACTCCCAGCCTGGCTAACTTGGCAGTAAGAGGTGGGAGCTGTTTGCTCGTCTTTATGTTTGTTGAAGCGATGTTCACTTGGGGGTGGTGCTGCTTCAAATGGGTTAGCATGTTTGACGTGTTGGCAGAAGCATGCCTTACCGCTGCTGAACAATGTCGGCCAACCTCCGTCCTCTGCACCGCACAGCCGAAGTGTTCCCAAACGGGAGATCTTAACGAGGCAGGAGGGTCTTCCAGCTCTGGCTTTTATATGTTGTCCTAGCCCGGTTGTTGCTAGCATGCCGTGTGTTGTGCCTCGGTGTGCATTGTTTGCACAACGTGCGCTACGCTACTTAAGATGTCCGTGTGGAAACTCGTTCTGTACACCTCCGAACCGAACCGAAACCCCCGTACCGAAACGGTTCAATACAAATACACGTACCGTTACACCCCTAGTGGTACCGTAAAATGTTATAAAAAAAAAAAGAAAAGAAAAGAAAAGAAAACGCTATATTTTACAGTAGTTTGTACTGTAAAATCGACAGTCTACTTAAAATAATGTATATAACTAATAATGAAATCCAGAGGCAGATTCATACATTATTCGCTGATGGCAGCCATAACTGCAATGTGGCCCTCAATGAAAACAACTTTGACATCCCTGCTCTAACCCAATCATTCTCAATCTGTAGTACTAGTCAAGAGTTGTGTATTAGGAGAAAATGGCCGACTCGGTTTCAGACCACCTCCTCAATGATTGGTCAAAAGGCACTCATGTGACTATAGGGCGCCATGACTGCTACTAACTTTGAGCTGATGCTATATGTTTTCAACGTGTAAAAATGTCATTGTGCAGCATGGGGTTGCCCCACCTGCGAGAATTGTGGAAAAACTTTACATCAATTTCCCCACAACCTGGAAAGGAGACAAGTATGGGAAGTGAAGGTTCGAGAACAACACTGGAGAGCCACTGATTACAGCGTCTTGTGCCAGGCAAACACACAGAAGTAATAATAACAGAAATAATAACAGAAAAAATATATAAATTAAAGAGATGGTTTGACAGAAACAGACTATCTTTGAATCTCAGTAAAACTAAAATAATGATATTGGTTAGCAGCAGAATAGAAAGTCAAACACAAACACAAATAGACGGACATTGAAAGAGTAAAAGAAACCACATTTGGTTTTAATGATAAAATTAACAGAAAATCTCATTGTCATGATCCGTGGCCCGGATCATGTTTTTGTTATATTCTGTTAGTTTTGGACTCCCTTAGTTCCTGTTTTTGTGCACCCTTGTTTGTTTTTAGTTACCATGGGTGCTTATTGTTTCCACCTGTCTCTGATTGGTGCTCGGGACGCTCACCTGTTTTCCGAGCACTAATCAGAGGGACTATTTAAGCCTGCCTTTGCCGGTCAGTCGGGCTGGCTTCATTCTGTCACGTGCGGGGGGGGGTCGCAACTTGCTGCGAGGTTCGTTCCCCCGGGATGCAAACGGACCACTCCGGAAAGGATGTGCAGGTAGGAACATGATTTATTCTCAAAAACTCGACTAAGTGCCAAAATAGAAAACAAGCAGACGGAACAAGGTGCCGATCGCACTTGAAGCTAAGGCTACCACTTAGTATAGGCAAAAGACAAGGAATACTCACGTAACTTGTTGCATGAAGCAAACAATGAAGCCAGGCCGACTGACCGGCAAAGGCAGGCTTAAATAGTCCCTCTGATTAGTGCTCGGACAACAGGTGAGCGTCCCGAGCACCAATCAGAGACAGGTGGAAACAATAAGCACCCATGGTAACTAAAAACAAACAAGGATGCACAAAAACAGGAACTAAGGGAGTCCAAAACTAACAGAATATAACAAAAACATGATCCGGGCGACGGATCATGACACTTATAAAAAACTTACAACATGAAGTGGCAAGTAATATTTATATAACAATAAAGCTAAATATGTTCTAGACCAAAAATCACTCCATATTCTCTACTGCTCGCCAGTGTTACCATATCTGAGTGATTGTGCAGAAATATGGGGAAATAAGGGCAAAAGTACTCTTATTCCCTTCGCATGTGAAGTATGTATTTCAAAGAAGAAAGATCACTTATAATAATACATAATGAGAGATTCATACAGTGATTACAAATACATTGGAGGCAGACACCACAGTTCACACAAAAAGTCACAATTTCTCAGTGATTGTTGGTCCAAAGCTAATGAAGACTTTGTGCAATAAGTTATTGTGTTGGTCGTTCTGTGTATTCTTTTTACGTTTATTGCACCGCCGGGGGTGTGTTAGAGTGCCTGCTGGTCAGGAAACACTGCAGGAATACAGCCGCAAAATTATACTTTCACAAAATAGAAGCATGTTTTATTGTATGTTTAGAACAAGGGTCCCAGCATCCACAATCCAGTCCTTGGGAAGTCCCAACTTAAAAAAAAATAAAACAATGTTTTTTTTTTTGTTTGTTTTTTTTAAATTATTCATTTTTAAAATCTGTCCTTTCTAATCCACTTTCTACCGCTTTTTACTCTTGGTGTCTCATAGCTGCTCAGGCAAATCATATTGTCTAAAAATGCATTTTCTCATCGATAGCGTGACATGATCGCGCTCGGAATACATATATACAGTCGTGGTCCAAAGTTTACATACACTTGTAAAGAACATAATGTCATGGCTGTCTTGAGTTTCCAATAATTTCTACAACTCTTATTTTTTTGTGATAGAGTGACTGGAGCACATACTTGTTTTTCACATAAATCATGAAGTTTGGTTCTTTTATGAATTTATTATGGGTCTACTGAAAATGTGACTAAATCTGCTGGGTCAAAAGTATACATACAGCAATGTTAATATTAAGGCTGCAACTAACGATTCATTTGATAATCGATTAATCTGTTGATTATTACTTCGATTAATCGACTAATAATCGGATAAAAGAGACAAACTACATTTCTATCCTTTCCAGTATTTTATTGAAAAAAAACAGCATACTGGCGCCATGCTCTTTCAACTTGCCAAATAAAACAAGGAAAATGTTACAAAAACGCACACTTTTGACACCCCTGCTATAGATAATAAAAAATTAAATCTATAAAAAGCAGAGCCTGACGACGCATGCGCGTTTATCATAACTCTCTCGCTCTCTCTGTCTCTCCCCTTCCCTCACGAATGCTGCTGCGCGCACAATTTGTTGTGTTTTTAACCTTCTTAACCCTGAACGTACATTGAAAATACACGCAACCCTAACTCAAAATGCCGGACATTTGAGGCATTTAAGAAACACCGCCCGGACAGCCCCGCAAAAGAGGACATGTCCGGTGAAAAGAGGACCTATGGTCAGGACCTAGCCCGGTTTCACCGGACATGTCCTCTTTTGCTAGCATGCTAGCAGCTAACGGGCTACGATAGACTGACCATACGTCCTCTTTTCACCGGACATGTCCTCTTTTGCGGAGCTGTCAGGGCGGTGTTTCTTAAATGCCTCAAATGTCCGGCATTTTGAGTATTGTTTACACAACGTGCAGTACGCTACTTAATATGTCCGTGTGGAAACTCGTTCGGTACACCTCCGCACCGAAACAAAACCCCCGTACCGAAACGGTTCGATACAAATACACGTACCGTTACACCCCTATTATTTTGATTATTGTTTCTCAGCTGTTTGTAAATGTTGCAGTTTATAAATAAAGGTTAAAAAAAAAAAAAAAAAAAACATAGCCTCCATGCGCATAGCGTAGATCCAACAAATCGATGACTAAAAAAATCGCTAACTATTTTTATAATCGATTTAAATCGATTTAATCGATTAGTTGTGGCAGCCCTAGTAAATATTTGGTTACATGTCCCTTGGCAAGTTTCACTGCAATAAGGCGCTTTTGGTAGCCATCCACAAGCTTCTGGTTGAATTTTTGACCACTCCTCTTGACAAAATTGGTGCGGTTCAGCTAAATTTGTTGGTTTTCTGACATGGACTTGTTTCTTCAGCATTGTCCACACGTTTGGGAAGGCCATTCTAAAACCTTAATTCTAGCCTGATTTAGCCATTCCTTTACCACTTTTAACGTGTGTTTGGTGTCATTGTCCTGTTTGAACACCCAACTGCGCCCAAGACCCAACCTCCGGGCTAATGATTTTAGGTTGTCATGAAGAATTTGGAGGTAATCTTCCTTTTTTATTGTCCCATTTACTCTCTGTAAAGCACCAGTTCCATTGGCAGCAAAACAGGCCCAGAGCATAATATTACCACCACCATGGTTTACACTAGGGATGGTGTTCCTGGGATTAAAGGCTTTACCTTTTTCTCCTCCAAACATATTGCTGGGTATTGTGGCCAAACAGCTCACTTTTCTTTCATCTGACCACAGAACTTTCCTCCAGAACGTCTTATCTTTGTCCATGTGATGTCAGACCAAACCAAACTTCATGAATGTTTTTTGTGAGAAACAAGTATGTGGTCCAATCACTCTATCACAAAAAAGAAAGAGTTTTAGAACTCAAGACAGCTATGACATTATGTTCTTTACAAGTGTATGTAAAGTTTTGACAACAACTGTTTATACAGCTCGGCCCCCGTTCAATTATTTTTAACCCAATGCGGCCCCCGAGTCAAAAAGTTTGGGGAACCCTGGTTTGGAACTATATATAGACATATTTTGGGGGGTTTATTTTGTCAGAAAAAACTAGCGTCAAAATGACGGAAATTGCATGTATCCGGGCACACATCCTTGGTCGCAGTCATGGCGCCTGTTGTTCAGTTGGCCATACTCTCTTTATACACCACTCTGCCACTAGTGGTACATGGGCTCTATCTAGTGGTACGCCCAAAAATGTATTTGTGTTTTATTTTTCAATATTCAAAGACAGCGTTATTGCTCAAACTGTGTGTAATGTTACAGTGGCCAAAAATATATACTTGTTCAAAACCTCTGCCTTGTTTTTAATGAATACTTAGACCTACAACACACCTGTATTTTAGTGTTGGTCAGTACCGTGGTACTTGGAGAGCCAAGTGTGGCAGAACTTGGTGAAAAAAGTTTGAGAACCACAGCTCTAACTGGTTCTACAAACAAACCAAGGTTTGGGGGCCGGCTGTACAATAAATAATACGCTAAATTGCCAAAAGTATTTGGCCACCTGCCTTAACTCACATATGAACTTGAAGTGCCATCCCATTCCTAACCCTTAGGGTTCAAAATGATGTTGGTCCACCTTTTGCAGCTATTACAACTTCAACTCTTCTGGGAAGGCTGTCCACAAGGTTGCGGAGTGTGTTTATAGGAATTTTCCACCATTCTTCCAAAAGCGCTTTGGTGAGGTCACACACTGATGTTGGTCGAGAAGGCCTGGCTCTCAGTCTCCGTTGTAATTCATCCCAAAGGTGTTCTATCGGGTTCAGGTCAGGACTCTGTGCAGGCCAGTCAAGTTCATCCACACCAGACTCTGTCATCCATGTCTTTATGGACCTTGCTTTGTGCATTGGTTCACAGTCATGTTGGAAGAGGAAGGGGCCCGCTCCAAACTGTTCCCACAAGGTTGGGAGCATGGAATTGTCCAAAATGTTTTGGTATCCTGGAGCATTCAAAGTTCTTTTTACTGGACCTAAGGGGCCAAGCCCAACTCCTGAAAAACAACCCCACACCATGATTCCTCCTCCACCAAATTTCAGTCCGAAATGTACCGTTCTCTGGCAACCTCCAAACCCAGACTCGTCCATCAGATTGCCAGATGGAAAAGCATGACTCATCACTCCAGAGAACGTGTCTCCACTGCTCTAGAGACCAGTAGTGACATGCTTTACACCACTGCATCCCACACTTTGCATTGGACTTAGTGATGTATGGCTTAGATGCAGCTGTGCGGCCATAGAAACGACTGTTGTTTCCAATCTCTTCCATTTTCTTATGATAAAGCCGACCGTTGACTTTGGAACATTTAGGAGCGAGGACATTTCACGACTGGATTTGTTGCACAGGTGGCATCCTATGACAGTTCCACGCTGGAAATCACTGAGAGCGGCCCATTCCTTCACAAATGTTTGTAGAAACACTCTCCATGCCTAAGTGCTTGATTTTATACACCTGTGGCCGGGCCAAGTGACTAGGACACCTGATTCTGATCATTTGGATGGGTGGCCAAATGCAAACCCCGTTTCCATACGAGTTGGGAAATTGTGTTAGATGTAAATATAAACGGAATACAATGATTTGCAAATCCGTTTCAACCCATATTAAATTGAATGCACTACAAAGACAAGATATTTGATGTTCAAACTCATACATTTTTTATTTTTTTTGCAAATAATAATTAACTTAGAATTTCATGGCTGCAACACGTGCCAAAGTAGTTGGGAAAGGGCATGTTCACCACTGTGTTACATGGCCTTTCTTTTTAACAACACTCAGTAAACGTTTGGGAACTGAGGAGACACATTTTTTAAGGTTCTCAGGTGGAATTCTTTCCCATTCTTGCTTGATGTACAGCTTAAGTTGTTCAACAGTCCGGGGGTCTCCGTTGTGGTATTTTAGGCTTCATAATGCGCCACACATTTTCAATGGGAGACAGGTCTGGCCTACAGGCAGGCCAGTCTAGTACCCGCACTCTTTTACTATGAAGCCACGTTGATGTAACACGTGGTTTGGCATTGTCTTGCTGAAATAAGCAGGGGCGTCCATGGTAACGTTGCTTGGATGGCAACATACTGTATGTTGCTCCAAAACCTGTATGTACCTTTCAGCATCAATGGTGCCTTCACAGATGTGTAAGTTACCCATGTCTTGGGCACTAATACACCCCCATACCATCACAGATGCTGGCTTTTCAACTTTGCGCCTATAACAATCCGGATGGTTCTTTTCCTCTTTGGTCCGGAGGACACGATGTGCACAGTTTCCAAAATCAATTTGAAATCTGGACTCGTCAGACCACAGAACGCTTTTCCACTTTGTATCAGTCCATCTTAGATGAGCTCAGGCCCAGCTAAGCCGAAGGCGTTTCTGGGTGTTGTTGATAAACGGTTTTCGCCTTGCATTGGAGAGTTTTAACTTGCACTTACAGATGTAGCGACCAACTGTAGATACTGACAGTGGGTTTCTGAAGAGTTCCTGAGCCCATGTGGTGATATCCTTTACACACTGATGTCGCTTGTTGATGCAGTACAGCCTGAGGGATCGAAGGGCACGGGCTTAGCTGCTTACGTGCAGTGATTTCTCCAGATTCTCTGAACCATTTGATGATATTACGGACCGTAGATGGTGAAATCCTTAAATTCCTTGCAATAGCTGGTTGAGAAAGGTTTTTCTTAAACTGTTCAACAATTTTCTTACGTATTTGTTGACAAATTGGTGACCCTCGCCCCATCCTTGTTTGTGAATGACTGGGCATTTTATGGAATCTTCTTTTATACCCAATCATGGCACCCACCTGTTCCCAATTTGCCTGTTCACCTGTGGGATGTTCCAAACAAGTGTTTGATGAGCATTCCTCAATTTTATCAGTATGTATTGCCACCTTTCCCAACTTCTTTGTCACGTGTTGCTGTCATCAAATTCTAAAGTTAATGATTATTTGCAAAAAAAAAAAAGTTTATCAGTTTGAACATCAAATATGTTGTCTTTGTAGCATATTCAACTGAATATGGGTTGGAAATGATTGGCTAATCATTGTATTCAGTTTATGTTTACATCTAACACAATTTCCCAACTCATATGGAAACGGGGTTTGTACTTTTGGCAATATAGTGTATGTCCGATTACCAGGAGCAGAGTAGAAAGCGAAAGTAAACAACCGAAGAAGTAGTGATGTTTTGAAAGTGAACTTCAACACCGCTGTGTGCTGATTTTAATCATGCGTTCTGCTTCCCAACCGGCCGTCCATCTTGGCAGATGACAGTCTGTCAGTCTGCTGAACAGCAAGGACACTGTTCATAGCTGAGTAATCTCTCCAGGGCTCTCATTCTTAACTCGGCACCAGCGTGAACTCATTTCTCAGCCACATTGGATGTTTCTCGCTTCTTGTGCAGGCTGAGATGAGATGCCTTCAAAGGTCACAGTGTCACCCGTATGAGGGAAGAGCCCGTGTGTGTGTGTGAAGCTATGTGTAACCACGCACAGGCATGTGTGTACGCACGGAACACAGATGTCGCCGCCGTTTGTGTACACGCGGATGCCAGGAAAAAAACCTCGGAACATAAGACGGTCCAGCTTTATAGGATTTGTGAGCGTGTGTTCCAGATCTGTGCTCAGCACCCCTGCAGAGAGCAGCGGGGCAAGTTGAGGTGGGGGGGGGGGGGTGTGCGGTTTTAGCGGCACACACCGCTGCACACATTGCATCAGTGCCTCGGTCGGCAAGGAAACAAAACAAAAAAAACAGAGGGCAGATAAAGGCACGGGAGAGGAAGGCGGCAATATGGCCCGGCAGAAAACTTCATTTGAATTTAAATCAGAAAATTTGAATTTGGCAAAAGTGTATTTGCATCACATGAGGAACAATCGAGCGCAGCTGCTAGACTGATGGTTTTCTCTCAGCGGTGAGAAGGGGAGCTTGTAAAACACATGCACATGCTCTAAAATGTGCTGGCGGTCCCCCAATTGCTTCTATTGACACCGACTTAACATTGCAATGTAATGATAAACACAGTCAAAATATAACATTAGATAATATGAATGAAAATGTCGGTAACACTTTAATATGGGGAACATATTCACCATTAATTAGTTGCTTTTTAAAGTAACAACGACTTAATTTAGAGTTATTTGGACACGAAGGGAACATATAAGGGTTAGGGTTAAAGGCCTACTGAAATTTTTTTTTTATTTAAACGGGGATAGCAAATCCATTCTATGTGTCATACTTGATCATTTCGCGATATTGCCATATTTTTGCTGAAAGGATTTAGTAGAGAACATCGACGATAAAGTTGCAACTTTTGGTCGCTGATAAAAAAAAGCCTTGCCTGTACCGGAAGTAGCGTGACGTCAACAGTTGAAAGGCTCCTCATATTTCCCCATTGTTTTCAATGCAGCTAGAGCGATTCGGACCGAGAAAGCGACGATTACCCCATTAATTTGAGCGAGGAAGAAAGATTTGTGGATGAGGAACGTTAGAGTGAAGGACTAGAATGCAGTGCAAGACATATCTTTTTTCGCTCTGACCATAACTTAGGTACAAGCTGGCTCATTGGATTCCACACTCTCTCCTTTTTCTATTTGGGATCACGGATTTGTATTTTAAACCACCTCGGATACTATAAACTTTTGAAAATGAGAGTCAAGAACGCGAAATGGACATTCACAGTGACTTTTATCTCCACGCCAATACATCGGCGAAGCGCTTTAGCTACGGAGCTAACGTGATAGCATTATGCTTAACTGCATATAGAAACAAAAGAAATAAACCCCTGACTGGAAGGATAGATAGAAAATCAACAATACTATTAAACCATGGACCTGTAAATACACGGTTAATGCTTTCCAGCCTGGCGAAGCTTAACAATGCTGTTGCTAATGACGCCATTGAAGCTAACTTAGCAACCGGACCTCACAGAGCTATGCTAAAAACATTAGCTATCCACCTACGCCAGCCAGCCCTCATCTGCTCATCAACACCCGTGCTCACCTGCGTTCCAGCGATCAACGGTGCGACAAAGGACTTCACCCGATCACAGATGCGGTTGGCGGCCCGGAGACGGAGGAAGTTAAGGTGAGTTCGGCGGCTAGTGCGTCTGCTATCCATCTCTCAGTCCTCCTGGTTGTGTTGCTGTAGTCCGCCGCTAATACACCGATCCCACCTACAACTTTCTTCTTTGCAGTCTTCATTGTTCATTAAACAAATTGCAAAAGATTCACCAACACAGATGTCCAGAATACAGTGGAATTTTGAGATGAAAACAGAGTTTTTTGTATAGGATTCAATGTGTCCGCATACTTCCCGTTTCAACGATTGACGTCACTCGCATACGTCATAATACATAGACATTTTCAACCGTTAAGTTAACCCGTATTAGCATGTGTTGCAATGTTAAGATTTCATCATTGATATATAAACTATCAGACTGCGTGGTCGGTAGTAGTGGGTTTCAGTAGGCCTTTAAGGTTACTAATAAGCAATAATTCTGAGGTTATTGCGGGAAGACTCTTAGTTAATGGCTTACTGGTTGTATAGTAAGGCCATGCAGAATAAGGCATTAATAACTACTTAATAATGACTAATTAAGAGCCAATATGTTAGGTGGCAGAGGGGTTAGTGCGTCTGCCTCACAATACGAAGGTCCTGAGTAGTCTTGGGTTCAATCCCAGGCTCGGGCTCTTTCTGTGTGGAGTTTGCATGTTCTCCCCGTGACTGCGTGGGTTCCCTCCGGGTACTCCGGCTTCCTCCCAACTCCAAAGACATGCACCTGGGGATAGGTTGATTGGCAACACTAAATTGGCCCTAGTGTGTGAATGTGAGTGTGAATGTTGTCTGTCTATCTGTGTTGGCCCTGCGATGAGGTGGCGACCTGTCCAGGGTGTACCCCGCCTTCCGCCCGATTGTAGCTAAGATAGGCTCCAGCGCCCCCCGCGACCCCAAAGGGAATAAGCGGTAGAAAATGGATGGATGGATGTTACTAATTTGCATGTTAATAAGCAACTAATTAATGGTGAATATATTAATATACTAAAGTGTTACCAAAATGTCTTACCTATGGAGCTTAATAAGGGCCAAACTCCTTGTACTTGTTGTCAGTGTATTCAAAATAAATTAAGTGCAAACCAAAAATAAAATATTACTATGATTAACTGCCAATTATCTCTATGGTTAACCCGGGGGTCAGCAACCCACGTCTCTAGAGTGTCTAAGGTAGACAACACGTAATAATATAAATTGATATAATGCAAAAGGTAATGTACAGTATGCAAGCATGATGGTCCAGTTTTGCCTGAAATGGAGTGGGAAGAAGATAATTTATTCAATCCCACCCCCAGTTCTCAATTCAGTGATTAATACATTGAGTTTCACTGTTGCTTAGTTTAAGGATTATAATACAAATGTTGTATCATGGTGGCATTACCACAGGTAAGAATAATTATATTATAACAATATTTTGCATCAAAAATGTAGGAAGAATGAACATACCAATGTGACAACAATGGTAAATTACCATTGTTGTCACATTGGTATGTTCATTATTGTTATGTGTTGTCTATTACCATTGGTAATAGACAACACATAACAATAATGGTAAGGAAACATTGAGCACATGTTAACACTTTGAGACAGAATACAACAGCAGGTCAAATTAAAGACCCTCATCTCTATATATGAACCAGACCCCATGTTTGTATGATAGTTTAAATCGATTAATAGTTTGGCATTGCTTGTGTTGTAAGTCCAGTTTGTTCCATAGTTTTACTCCGCATATTTGACATCAAATATTGCAGTTTCACCACATCACATATTTGTATTGTTTTTTTAAGAATATTCTACAATATACTGTATGTTCCCCGAATTCAAGGTTCAAGGTTCAAGGTTCAACTTTATTGTCCCTGCGGGGAAATTTGTCTTGGGCACAGTGCATCATTGCTTTCTTATCATACACAAAAACAACAGAACAAAAACACAAGCACAGACACAACCACAACCAGACAACTAACATTTAAACATCAGAACATGGAGCTTGATAGACATAGGTGGCACTTTGATGTAGGCATAACATCTACAGTATGGAGATAAAGATAAAGTGCCAGTGTGCATTGCACTAGAGCTCATAGATAAAGTGCTATGTGCTAAAGTGCTGAGTTCTAAAGTGCTATGTGCTAAAAAGTGCTAACCTATGTATTAACATTCTATTGCACCTTGTTGGTCAGCTTAATGGAGGCTGGGACAAATGATAATTTAAGGCGGTTCGATTTGCATAGTGGGACCCGGAGTCTTCTCCCTGATGGCAGGGTTCTATATTCAGGGAAGAGTGGGTGTTGTGAGTTGGAAATAATTTTCTTAGCTTTTTTCCTAACTGCCTGCTCATAGATGCTCTGTATAGGCTCATATTCTTTCCTCCCTACGATTTTCATTGCCGTTTTATGCATGCCGGCCAGTTTGCTTTTTAGCTTAGTCGTTAGGTTGCCAAACCATGAGGTGATCCCGTATCTAATGATGCTCTCTACAATGGCACGGTAGAAAATCATCATGATGTGGCTGCTTACGCCGTACAATCTTAATCTTCGCAAAAAAATATAGCCTCTGTTGCAGTCTATTGCACAGTTTGTCAATATGTGTCTTCCAGCAGAGAAGATTATCAATATGAATCCCTAAATATTTATATGAGGATACTTGGGTGATTTCCTGATTTTTGATGACCACTGGCTCATGGTCAGTCACTTTCCTTGGATCCAAAACCATTTCCTGTGTCTTGGTCACATTTAAAATAAGATGGTTGGTATCACACCACCTAATAAATAGGTCTATCTCGTCTTGGTACACAGAGGGGTCCGTATCCTTGTGTAGAAGGCTTAGGAGCACGGTATCGTCTGCAAATTTCACCATATATTTGTTAGGGTGCACAGTCCTACAATCATTGGTGTACAATGTAAACAGTGTTGGTGATACAACGCAACCCTTTTCAAGCTTTTTCAAGCTATAAAATATAATAATGGCGTAATGAGCTAAAAATATCAATACTGCAGTAGTATTGGCTACTAGAGGAAACCAAACCAATCAGATCAAATGTTTAAATTTCGTGACCACTGATTGGCTCAGCCTTTACCATATTGGATTAAAGAATGTAATGGTGACCAAAGGGTGCTATTTAATGTCTCAAGATCTCAAGAGCTCCCATAATGTTGAAAAATGTATTTAAAAGGTAGTCAACTACTCAGTGGCCTAGTGGTTAGAGTGTCCGCCCTGAGATCGGTAGGTCGTGAGTTCAAGCCCCTGCCGAGTCATACCAAAGACAATAAAAATGGGACCCATTACCTCCCTGCTTGGCACTCAGCATCAAAGGTTGGAATTGGGGGTTGAATCACAATAAATTATTCCCGGGCATGGCCACCGCTGCTGCTCACTGCTCCCCTCACCTCCCAGTGGGTGATCAAGGGTGATGGGTCAAATGCAGAGAATATTTTCGCCACACCTAGTATGTGTGACAACCATTGGTACTTTAAGTTTTGGTAACACTTTAGTATGGGGAACATATTTACCATGAATTAGTTGCTTATTAAAGTAACAAAAACTTAATTTAGAGTTATTTGGACACAGAGAGATAATTGTCAGTTACGGTAATCATAGTAATATTTAATTATATTCAACCTGAAAAAAATGGTTTGCACTTAATTTATTTTTAATACACTGACAACAAGTACAAGGAGTTTGGCCCTTATTGAGCTCCATAGGTAAGACATTTTGGTAACACTTTAGTATGGGGAACAAATATTCACCATTAATTAGTTGCTTATTATCATGCAAATTAGTAACATATTGGCTCTTAATTAGTCATCATTAAGTAGTTATTAATGCCTTATTCTGCATGGCTTTATTATACAACCAGTAAGCCATTAACTAAGAGTCTTACCTCAATAACCTCAGAATTATTGCTTATTAGTAACCCTAACCCTAACCCTAACCCAGGGGTGTCCAAACTTTTTCCACTGAGGGCCGCATTCTGAAAAATCAAAGCAAGCGGGGCCATTTTGATATTTTTTATTTTAAAAACCAATACAATATATGTATACAAAATATACATTTAGGCCTCCACTCAGGCTTGATCCTGGGGACCCCAAAGGGTTTTGGTAAAAAAAATATTAAAAATGTGTCATTATTCAGTGCTATTATTTTTATTATTATTCAAGTTTTAAATCTCTAGATCAACATTAGGTCTATCTGTCAATATAACGGTTTTAAAGATTTAAGTTGTATGCTCTTGTTGTCAAAGAAAACCCTGTTTTTTATGGAAAAAATACAAAATATGCAATATTTTCACACAATACAATTTTTAAGTGGAATATTTGAGATTATATAATAATTGGAGCCTTAAAAAGGTCAATAACTCATGACAACATTGATTTTAATTCATTATTATTTTTTGAGCAATTACACTTAAAAACAAATAACACTAAAATTATAGTGTTAAAAAATTATAGTGTTAAAAAATTAATTACATTTTTTTTTTACTGTTTACTTTTAACACAATAATCTCGAGATCAACTTCAGATCTATCCGTCAATTATACGTTGTATTGTTGTTTATGTTTTTCGTTTGTTCGTTTGTTCGTTTTAGGCCCTTCTTTACAAAAAACAGCTCAGTTTTTTATATGGCAAACACAAAATATGCAACATTTTCCCCCCAAATATCTCAGATGTGACGTAATTGGAGCCTTGAATAGGTCAATAATTCATAATGACATTGACGAAAGAAACAGCCTGCATGGCAGCTTTGTGTTATTAGAGTATACATTGCAACATTTTCTTGTTACATTTCACCTGTTTGCTCTTTTATACCACTTATCATGTTTTTAATTGTTTTCAATCGTATTTTTAAAATGTGCCGTGGGGCCGTTAAAAAATGACCTGCGGGCTGCACTTTGGACACCCCTGCCCTAACCCCTATATGTTACCCTAGTGTCCAAATAACACAAAATTAAGTCTTTGTTACTTTAATAAGCAACTAATTAATGCTGAATATGTTCCCCATATTAAAGTGTTACCCACGTTTTTAATAATATTAGATTTACATTTTATAATTCCTACTTGGCAGAAAGGAATTCATGTACTGGGATGAGTTAAGTTTACAGGCTAACAAAACAAATTCATTAATCAAAAACATATAAAGACATCGTCACTGCACATGGAATGTATTCCACTGAGAGCAAAGCAACTGTCATGACAGATGTGAAATGATTGTTTCTATTTGGATGTTGAGATTGACTCGGATAATCTCCAAAGACATTGACAAATGGCCGTAATTTCAGTTTCATTGCCTTTTCTAAATGAATGTTTGAAACTTTCCACCTCACCAGTTGTGAAGCTGACACTTAATTATTTATATTAATTTCCGTCAGCGTATTTCTTGAAAAAATATTCATATTAGAATAAAAATCACCAATGGAGCTCACGCAGTGTTGATAAAACAACTGGTTGAAAATGTATTTATTTTTTTTAAATAAACTTTTCTTCCTCTGGCTTTTTTCCCCCCTCATCCTCGCTGTCTTCTCGTCTCTGGAGAAACAGAAAGTCGACTCCCTGAGCGCTACATCACAGAGAGCGTGTGTGACACCGCAGCTCAACTCACACACACACAAAAAACCCCAAAGAACACACATATTTAACGCCCTATAGTCACATTTCTTGCTGTGTAGAGAAACATCACAGGCGTAACTGTGAAATCAGCATGTAAACATCCACATGCAAACACACAGACAACACTGCAGACCGGCGAGTGCGTTCAAACACGTGGTTGGATGGCAAGCTGAGAGGAAGCGAACGTCGGCTGTCTCAGTTACTGTCACGGTCAGCCGCCTTCCCCCGCTGAGCTCCCAATCTACAAGCGTCAATATTTACAGCCCGCCGGAGAAGACGCTCGCCTCCCACTCGCCTCCGAAGACAACCATCACACTGCACCTGCTGCCTGGCTAATTAGACACATTTGTCTTTCATTTAGCCAAGCTTCAAGGTATCAAAGGCACGCGCCAGGCATCTTTCATTCGCGCTTCCAATCAACCTTGTGCAACGGCGCAGCGAGAGGCGGCCCCGTGTTTCGTCACGTTTGCGAAGAACAGAGGTAAACACGGCGCAGGGCCTGTCAGTCTGCACTTTATCTTGTGATTAACTTGGAGATTAGGACTTTACTTATTTACAACCTAACCGATGTAAAAAAGTATATATAGAATATAAAGTGGCAAGAAACACGTCAATAATGAGTAAAGCAAAACATGTTGTAGGCTCCAGCACCCCCCAGTGACCCCGAAAGGGACAAGCGGTAGAAAATGGATGGATGTTTTAGACCAGGGGTGTCAGACTCATTTTCATTGAGGGCCACATCGCAGTTATGGTTGCCCTCAGAGGGCCGCTTTTAACAATGAGTAATATATGAATATACATGTATATATATAATACATTAACAATATATTTTTTTACAAAAACTGCAAATATTTTTATTTTTATATATTTATTTATTTTTTGTCCTGTCCAGGTTCTCAGGCAAATTATATAGTTGATGTAGATGCCCATATTGGCTGTTCAGATTTACTTTACAAAAGAGAAGTGTAGGATACTTCTCTTGTTGCCTATTTTGTACAAACCCCGTTTCCATATGAGTTGGGAAATTGTGTTAGATGTAAATATAAACGGAATACAATGATTTGCAAATCATTTTCAACCCATATTCAGTTGAATATGCTACAAAGACAACATATTTGGTGTTCAAACTGATAAACTTTTTTTTTTTTTGCAAATAATCATTAACTTTAGAATTTGATGCCAGCAACACGTGACAAAGAAGTTGGGAAAGGTGGCAATAAATACTGATAAAGTTGAGGAATGCTCATCAAACACTTATTTGGAACATCCCACACGTGAACAGGCAAATTGGGAACAGGTGGGTGCCATGATTGGGTATAAAAGAAGATTCCATGAAATGCTCAGTCATTCACAAACAAGGATGGGGCGAGGGTCACCACTTTGTCAACAAATGCGTGAGCAAATTGTTGAACAGTTTTAGAAAAACCTTTCTCAACCAGCACCAGCAAGGAATTTAGGGAGTTCACCATCTACGGTCCGTAATATCATCAAAGGGTTCAGAGAATCTGGAGAAATCACTGCACGTAAGCAGCTAAGCCCGTGACCTTCGATCCCTCAGGCTGTACTGCATCAACAAGCGACATCAGTGTGTAAAGGATATCACCACATGGGCTCAGGAACAGTTCAGAAACCCACTGTCATCTGTAAGTGCAAGTTAAAACTCTCCTATGCAAGGCGAAAACCGTTTGTCAACAACACCCAGAAACACCGTCGGCTTCGCTGGGCCTGAGCTCATCTAAGATGGACTGATACAAAGTGGAAAAGTGTTCTGTGGTCTGACGAGTCCACATTTCAAATTGTTTTTGGAAACTGTGGACGTCGTGTCCTCCGGACCAAAGAGGAAAAGAACCATCCGGATTGTTATAGGCGCAAAGTTGAAAAGCCAGCATCTGTGATGGTATGGGGGTGTATTAGTGCCCAAGACATGGGTAACTTACACATTTGTGAAGGCACCATTAATGCTGAAAGGTACATACAGGTTTTGGAGCAACATACAGTATGTTGCCATCCAAGCAACGTTATCATGGATGCCCCTGCTTATTTCAGCAAGACAATGCCAAACCACGTGTTACATCAACGTGGCTTCATAGTAAAAGAGTGCGGGTACTAGACTGGCCTGCCTGTAGTCCAGACCTGTCTCCCATTGAAAATGTGTGGCACATTATGAAGCCTAAAATACCACAACGTAGACCCCCGGACTGTTGAACAACTTATCAAGGGTTGGAGTTGGGGGTTAAATCACCAAAATGATTCCCGGGCGCGGCGCCGCTGCTGCCCACTGCTCCCCAAGGGGATGGGTCAAATGCAGAGGACAAATTTCACCACATCTAGTGTGTGTGTGACAATCATTGGTACTTTAATCTTTAATCTTTTTTAAGCTGTACATCAAGCAAGAATGGGAAAGAATTCCACCTGAGAAGCTTAAAAAAAGTGTCTCCTCAGTTCCAAAACGTTTACTGAGTGTTGTTAAAAGGAAAGGCCATGTAACACAGTGGTTAACATGCCCTTTCCCAACTACTTTGGCACGTGTTGCAGCCATGAAATTCTAAGTTAATTATTATTTGCAAAAAATAAAAAATAAAGTTTATGAGTTTGAACATCAAATATCTTGTCTTTGTAGTGCATGCAATTGAATATGGGTTGAAAAGTATTTGCAAATCATTGTATTCCGTTTATATTTACATCTAACACAATTTCCCAACTCATATGGAAACGGGGTTTGTATTTGACTGTATTAGATGTATTTATATTATCATTTGGTGCAGCCGGGCCGGAGCAGGAGGGGATAGAAAGAGAGAAAAAAGGAAGACAGAGGGGGAAATTGTTGGGGACAAGAGGGACAAAAACAACAACAGCAAACACAACAATAACAACAACAACAACAACAACAATAGAGCAACTTCAGCAAATACAACATGTACAAAAATGATAGTAAAAGTGATAGCAAATAAGCAGTCAGCGAAATAAAAAATAATACAGAAATGACAATGAGCATTATTACACTACAAATGGAGCAATACAAATACCAATAGAAATAGCGCTATTGATAATGAACAATACCAATAATTTACCTCTATTATTAACAATACAGTTGTTCAAATGCAACAATACATATACGTAATGATAACTAGAGATACGAAAGAATGCATAAAAATGGAGGGGAAGAAAGAGAAGAAACCTATATTAACCTTGTAGATTGTTATAGTAACAATAGGTTAAGCTTTGTCAGTGTGCCATGTGTTACCCAGTTTACCCTAGGGCAACAACGTTAATATATGTTTGATGAAACGTGATTAAGTGCATGAGTGTGTGTATGTATATGTACTGGCAGCTCAGTCACCAGAATTGTATAATAAAATACAGTGGGTTTTTTTGGTTGTTTTTACAGCATATACAAAAATGGAATAAATGGAATGGAATGGAGAAACAATACCACTGTTTTTAGTGGTAAAATTCTAGCTACACAGCTGCCAGTTTTGTTATGTTTTTACCGTAAAATCTTGTTGTTTTAATGTTTTTTTGTTTGTTTTTTAATGTTTTAGCATCTTACTATATATGGAAAAAAACAGTGCCAAAGTTGATTTTACAGTAAAAAAACTCAGTCGGCGGAATCTATTGTCTATTTTACAGTCTACAATTTGATTGATAATCTGTTTTGAAATCACAAGTCAAGCAGATATTTAAGTACAGTATTTATCTTTATTTTAACAACAAATATTTTGGGAATACATGATTATATAACATTTTGATTTTGATAATGTTGAATTTGAAAAGATATGCAATTGCATGCAGTACATGATTTTTAATGTCAAAAGGGAAAGAACAAATATATTTAGTAGGAAAAGATTAAGCATTTCATTAACGCATATTATTTCCAGGCTTTCGCGGGCCACATGAAATAATGTGGCGGGCCAGAGTTTGACACCTGTGTTCTAGACCAAAAATCACTCCATATTCTCTACTGCAGTGTTTTTCAACCACTGTGGCCACAGCACACTAGTGATTATGTAGTTTTACCTATTTGGGTTAAAAATATTTTTTGCAAACCAGTAATTATAATCTGCAAATAATGTGCCGTTGTTGAGTGTCTGTGCTGTCTATAGCTCGGCAGAGTAACCATGTTATTCTCCTCAATATCAGTAGGTGGAAGCTGGTAGCTAATTGCTTTGTAGATATCGGTAACACGTCGTGTGAGACGACAATGGTTTGTCGTGATCACAATATGCAGGCGACAGCGGGAGGCAGAGTGCAGGTAAAAAGGTATCTAATGCTTAAACCAAAAATAAACAAAAAGTGAGTGCCCCTAAGAAAAGGCATTAAAGCTTAGGGATGGCTATGTAGAAGAAAACTAAAATTGAACTGGCTACAATGTAAACAAAAACAGAATGCTGGACGACAGCAAAGACTTACAGCGTGTGGAGCAGAGACAGCGTCCACAAAGTACATCAGTACATGACATGACAACAATATCCACACAAAAAAAGGTAGCAACAACTTAAATATTCTTGATTGTTAAAACAAAGCAGGTGCGGGGAATAGCGCTCAAAGGAAGACATGAAACTGCAACAGGAAAAGCCATCAAAACACAGGAAAACAGCAAAAAACTCAAAATAAGTCACGGCGTGATGTGACAGGTCGTGACAGTACACCTACTTTGAGACAAGAGCTATAGTGATGCATGGTTGGTTATGGTTTAAATTCATATGCAACAATTGCGACAACGACTTTTTATTGTCTACTGAGTTTCATTTTTTAATGATGTCTGCTGATGGTGGGCCTCTGGATTTTTTCAATGAAATAAAATGAGTCTTGGCTCAAAAAAGGTTGAAAAACACTGCTCTACTGCTTGCTAGTGTTACTATATCTGAGTTATTGTGTAGAGATATGGGGAAGTAACGACAAAAGTACACTTCATTCATTAACGGTGTTACAAAAAAGATCAGTTAGAATAATACATAATATAGAGAACATACAAACCCTTTATTTATTGAATCAAAAATACTGAAATTCCACAACATAGTGAATTTGCAAACAGCTAAAACTATACACAAAGCAAACTACAATCTGCTACCCAAAAATATACAACAATTATTCTCAACAAAAGAGGAGCAATATAATCTTAGAGAAAAATGTAATTTAAAACATTTGTACGCACGTACAACACTTAAAACCTTCAGTATATCAGTATGTGGGATTAAATTATGGAATGGATTAAGCAAAGAAATCAAACAATGTACTAATGTAATCCACTTCAAGAAACTCTTAAAACTTTAAGTGTCTACAAAGTACAAAGAAGAAAATCCATGATTAACATTCTGAATTTATTTCATCCATCCATTCATTTTCTAGATAATCTTACTCATCTCACCATATGAAATATAACTTACTTCACTAATTATGAAGTATTTATTTGTATTGTTATTACTTATGGAGTACATTGTAAATAAATTGAGAACAGGAAGTTAACAAAAGTTTTAGCAACTGCTATGTTAAGGAAAAGGAGATTTTTTTAGATAGATAGATAGATAGATAGATAGATAGATAGATAGATAGATAGATAGATAGATAGATAGATAGATAGATAGATAGATAGATAGATAGATAGATAGATAGATAGATAGATAGATAGATAGATAGATAGATAGATAGATAGAGATATGACAGACACACAGCAAAATGAGCAATATATATACATTTCAAAATATCGTGTGCGTGCAGGCACGCACGTACGCACGCTGCAAGATGCAAGATTTGTAGTTAAAATAAAGCCAATAATGCAATTTTTTTGTGGTCCCCTTTATTTAGCAAAGTACCGAAAAGTATCAAAATAATTTTAGTACCGGTACCGGGACCAAAATATTGGTATCGTTACAACACTAGTACACATATATATAATGTTTTTTTTAGTCCAATGAGGCCCCCAGCGCAAAACGTTTGGACACCCATGAGCTATACCAGGGGTGTCAAACGTACGACCCGCGGGCCGGGTTAGGCCCGCAAACAGGTTTTGCTGTTCCAAATTAGATGTTGCAATAGCAATTATTTGTATCTTTGTAGATGATGCTACATATGTAAAAAAAATAAACCACATGATGTTGTGCACCAGTCAAGGAAAATGAGCAAACTACATAAATAACATCCTGTAATTTGATTTTGATATTATTTTTTTATCTTGACAGATTGAAAATTAACACCAATGACTGATGAACGTTATCACATAATGTATTCAGAAAGTATAAATAACGACAAATAAAGATAGAATACTATTAACTGCAATATGTAAGTATAAAAAAAACCGAACAACATTATGATTTGTACATTTTCAGAATGCCCTGTGATGAGGTAGCAACTTGTCCAGGGTGTACACCGCCTTCCGCCAGATTGTAGCTGAGATAGGCTCCAGCGCCCCCCCGTGACCCCGAAGGGAATAAGCGGTAGAAAATGGATGGATGGATGGATTTTCAGAATGTGCTTGTTCTATTTTTAAACAAAGAAAACAATCTGAAGTTGTCTTTATTTTTAAGTTATCGTGCTGTGATTTTACCAGTCCGGCCCACTTGGGAGTAGATTTGTCTCCATGTGGCCCCCGATCTAAAATGAGTTTGGACACCCATGAGCTAGACGATGGTGTTGTTGTTATATATTTTTCGCTTTGAAAAATGTAACTGTGAGCAAGTTGCAAACAGACCCTTTAACGAGCTGTCCACCTTTGCACAAGCAAACACTCTGCAGGACTTCTTGTAATGGATCTAATATTGGAAAGTTTAGATGCAAGCCATATATACTTGTTGTTTATGCTGATAAAGAACCAATATCAGTATCGGTTCGGGACAAAAAAAGCACAGTTGAAATGAATTTACTGTTTCTGCCATCTATAAGAAGCTTAAAGGCCTACTGAAACCCACTACTACCGACCACGCAGTCTGATAGTTTATATATCAATGATGAAATCTTAACATTGCAACACATGCCAATACGGCCGGGTTAACTTATAAAGTGCAATTTTAAATTTCCCGCTCAACTTCCGGTTGAAAACGTCTATGTATGATGACGTATGCGCGTGACGTCAATGGTTGAAACGGAAGTATTCGGACACCATTGTATCCAATACAAAAAGCTCGGTTTTCATCGCAAAATTCCACAGTATTCTGGACATCTGTGTTGGTGAATCTTTTGCAATTTGTTTAATGAACAATGAAGACTGCAAAGAAGAAAGTTGTAGGTGGGATCGGTGTATTAGCGGCTGGCTGCAGCAACACAACCAGGAAGACTTTGACTTGGATAGCAGACGCGCTATCCGACGCTAGCCGCCGACCGCAAGGATGATCGGGTGAAGTCCTTCGTCGCTCCGTCGATCGCTGGAACGCAGGTGAGCACGGGTGTTGATGAGCAGATGAGGGCTGGCTGGCGTAGGTGGATAGCTAATGTTTTTAGCATAGCTCTGTGAGGTCCCGTTGCTAAGTTAGCTTCAATGGCGTCGTTAGCAACAGCATTGTTAACCTTCGCCAGGCTGGAAAGCATTAACCGTGTATTTACAGGTCCATGGTTTAATAGTATTGTTGATTTTCTGTCTATCCTTCCAGTCAGGGGTTTATTATTATTTTTTCTATCTGCAGTTAAGCCCGATGCTATCACGTTAGCTCCGAAGCTAAAGTGCTTTGCCGATGTATTGTCGTGGAGATAAAAGTCACTGTGAATGTCCATTTCGCGTTCTCGACTCTCATTTTCAAGAGGATATAGGATCCGAGGTGGTTTAAAATACAAATCCGTGATCCACAATAGAAAAAGGAGAGAGTGTGGAATCCAATGAGCCAGCTTGTACCTAAGTTACGGTCAGTGCGAAAAAAGATGCGTCCTGCACTGCACTCTAGTCCTTCACTCTCACGTTCCTCATCCACGAATCTTTCATCCTGGCTCAAATTAATGGGGTAATCGTCGCTTTCTCGTTCCGAATCGCTCTCGCTGCTGGTGTAAACAATGGGGAAATGTGAGGAGCCTTTCAACCTGTGACGTCACGCTACTTCCGGTACAGGCAAGGCTTTTTTTATCAGCGACCAAAAGTTGCGAACTTTCAGCAAAAATATGGCAATATCGCGAAATGATCAAGTATGACACATAGAATGGATCTGCTATCCCCGTTTAAATAAAATAATTTCATTTCAGTAGGCTTTTAAAACAAAGCATCTTACAAAAGAAGACAAACAATTTAAAACTCATGAGGATCACTTCTGGCATTTAGCATGTGGATGCTAAATGCCAAAATGTCCTTATGGGAAGGAGAGAATGTAAAGCAGAGCTACAGGTACTTCAAGATGCACTGTGTGCTTTTCAATGCATTTACAAGCAGTAAGCTGTCCGCCTGAAAGAGCGCGCTTGTCAACACACATTGCTTCTGCTTACATTATTTCATCTGTGTTGACACTCCAGAGGTTTTTTTTTTGTAGTGGCGCTCAAATTTTAGAGGTTGCAAAAAAAAAATCTGACTAAAATCATTCTGGTGTGCAGCATCAGGTGGGTCAGGGACTATGATAAAGTAGTCTGGTATTGATGCGTATTGGAGGGTTCTTGCGCAATTAACTAAACATTAATGACCATATTGAGCCGAATGAACCGTTTTGACCAAATTAATTATTTTTGGGGCGTGTGAGGGACATGAAGAAAAGCTCAGAGGCGCTTGGGGAGAAGTCATTTGTAGAGGGTTTGGCATATGTGCCAACTGCCGAGACAAATTTCAGCTCTTTTGGCCAAGAGCAAAACGACTTGAAAATAAATTCCTCATTATCAAAGATCAATATGTCACAGTGGAACAATTAGCGGAGGCTACCTGATTGCTGCAAGCAATTAAAGATGTGGAAGTGTGTGTCCAAATGGAACTGGGCACTGGGATAAACTGGGAACATGACGTCATTTCTTTGCTCATTAGTGGGGGAATTATCTGATGGCTCATGGGGTTATCAAATGGTTAATATATGCAGGCAACGATAAATCTAATTTGACAACTACTCGGAGCCAAAATTACCTGTACGTGTGGTTTCCTTGTTTTCTTTCAGATTTTACTCTGACTTATTATAAGTAGCGGACCCCAAAAGGGACAAGCGGTAGAAAATGGATGGCTGGATGGATGGATGGTGTAAGATGTAAAAAGGTTGTCTTTGGCAAGAATGTTAATGACAACGCAAATCCCATGCTTTAAAACACAAACAGGGCTTTTTTTTCCCAAGATGGCGCCTGCTGTAGTGGCTCTTGTTTTCATGTGGGTTTTTTTTGCCTTTTGGTTCGGGACCCTTTGGGACTGTGCGACAAGGGGTGGCGCGTTTGTGACTTCTGCGGTGCTTTTTTGTGAACTTCTGGATCTGCCTCACGGAACGTTTTGGCCATGGAGACCAGCTGCTGGGTCTCTGCCACACCAGAGTCCGTTTGGAGAAACTGGAGGAGATGCGGATGAAGGTATCGGACACCTCGGTCTTCTTGGACGTATCCTCGCTCATCCATGCGGACTGGACACTGGCCGAGAGTTAGTGGGCGGTCGAGGTTGCTTTGTTGGGTCTGCTCCTGTCTCTGGCCAAGCTCCCCCGACCCCAGCAGACGATGGCGTAGAACACCGCAAAGGCCACCGTAGTGTATATGTTTTTGTTTTTTTGTTGTTGTTTTACCTTTGTGGCTGTGTGTAGAAGTGGCACTGCTGGAGTGGCAACTGGTTGCACCAGCTCTGCTCTTTTAATGTCTTTAATGTCCTTTGTGTTTGTAAGAAGTCTCCTTCTCGTGGGGTGGGTGAATTACTCACGTCCGCTATTCTGATGTAAAAACTGGTTTTATTTTTCCATCAAGCATTTGCATGACACACGACTTTTCAGTCCTCCTTTGTCTCATGCTCTCCAAGTCTCTCTCCAAACGTCCCCTCTTCTCCTGCACCCGGCCGCTCACTCTTAAAGACAACAGATGATTAGATTAACACGTACCACCTGTGAAATCTAATCACCTGCCAGCTGTGTCTCGCTGTCAGCACATGCCACGCCCCCGTCTGATGGTGCTCTGTTTTCAGCACCATGGACAGAGGCGGTGAACTTTGCTCTTGCAAGCGCGCTGATCACACTCCCTCTCCACAGTGTTCTTTGATGTTTCCCTCTTACACACATGTTTATGTGTGCTATGGCTATGATGTTTGTTTTTTCCTTGGCCCCAGTCTGGATGCCCTCTCCTGGGACCCAGGCTTACACTGAATATTTGAATCTTAATTTCCCTTCGGGGATTATTAAAGTATTTCTGATTCTGATTCTGATAATAATGTTGAGAAAGTGCTTGTAAAAGTAAGGAGAAAGCGCATTTAAGACATAAGTCTTCAGTCTAATGCTGGGTTAGAGGAGATGGTAAAATACACAATGCAAGCATGGGTGATAGAAGAACAAATGAAGGAAAATCCAAGAACAGTATTATGATCACTATTGTAGTGGGACACACACCTGTTTAGCTCACCAAAGTAGGGATGGCCGTTCATCTTCCTTGATTTGATTAATTGGAAAAACAATTGATTAATTGATTGATTTTTGTAGTTAGGCCTGTTGCTCCAAAGCAGTAAGCAACTCAGAAGGTATGTTTGAGGCACTTATAAAAAGTATCCATTGCACTTCAAATATTATGGCTTCGCTACATTGCATATTTATGTTTACATTTAATAGGAGTCTATATACTTTTTGTCTAAATTAAGTGTTAAATTAGGTCGTATTTATGTCTTTTGTGTACTACAATGCAGTAGTTGTCTTTTTTTTCAATGATCAGGCATGTGAAAGTCTGCGAAACCGCAGAAATATTTGTTTTTTTTGCTTCAAAATATCACTTCCGGGTTTTGTTTTGTTTTTTTATGAAATATGAATAAAAATACAATAAAAAAGTTTGTTTGACCCCCGCATTACCACTAGCGGTACGTGGGCTTCATCTAGTGGTACGCCAAATAATCACTTAAATAAATATTCCAACACAGTGTTAGTGTTCAAACTGTGTGTAATGTTACAGTTGCAGAAAATATTAAATATACATGGTAAATTAAACCTCTGCCTTTTTTTTATAAATATTTAGGCCTACTGTATTATTTTATATTTAGGGGTAATTGGAGAGTGTTTTCTGAGGTGGTACTTGGTAAAAAAAAAATGTTTCAGAACCACTGTTATGGCCTATTTATTAGTAGCCAGCAAGAAGATTATACATATTTTAGACATGATGGATTTAAACAGAGATCACAACACCGGAAGTATATCACCCGGGGGGGACATGTCAGTGTCAAAAAGACAGTTGGAAAAGGTTGGTAGATAAGAATAGGTCAACTATAGTGTAAAAATACATCCAATGTTCAGGGCTTGCTTTGCTGCATTTCATGCTGATAGAAATGTTCCTCTTTTTTTTGACATTTTTCCTCTTTTATTGGCAAAGGTTACTCACATACCTGTATGATTAAATTGTGGCAATCGATTAAGTTATTCACCAAGCAGGACTTCTGTTTTTAAAAAGCAACTGAGTGGCCAATCTTGCTGCTTGTCAAGACTTGGACTATGGCGTGGTTTGTTCTCCCGTGGTGCAAATGATTTGGACCAGACAAGGCGTGCAGGTGAATACATATTTAATTTTAACACTCAAAAAAGGAATAAACAAAAGGCGCGCACAATGGCGGAAGTACAAAACTTTGCTATAAAAACAAAAACTCGCACAAAGGCAGAACTATGGACAAAAAACAAAACTTGCAAACTATGGCATGAATAAAGAAAACTTACTTGGACGAGAAAAGGGCATGAAAAACAGCAGCATGGATCATAAGGGTGTGTAGAGAGTGTGATGTTGCCAGGCAGACATCCTGGCAACAATCGGCTTAAATAATAGTGACATGATTAGTGAAAACAGGTGCGTGACTCAAAACGTGAAACAGGTGCGTGACATGACAGGTGAAAACTAATGGGTTGCTATGGTGACAAAACAAACAAAAGTGCACAAAGAGTCCAAAAACAAAACCGAACATGATCACACAGACATGACACTGCTACTGTATCTTCACAGTGACAATCACGTTGACCAACATTTGGCAGAACAACTTCTTGATGCACTTTAATTTCTGCATCATCATTAAAACATCTCCATTTCAAGACAGGACTCGTAATGCTAACAAGACTGATATTTGCTATTAGCAACTGTCCGGGCAATGCTACTGTAAATTGAGATGAACTCTTTGGATTCACTTCATCTTTAACATTATCAGATCACATGACATTGGTGAGCATTTGGTGTGAGCAATGTGTAATGACAACGTAGTACACGCAATGCTAACAACAAGGTAGGCTAACAACAAAGCTAATGA
Source organism: Entelurus aequoreus (assembly GCF_033978785.1). Taxonomy (NCBI): domain Eukaryota; kingdom Metazoa; phylum Chordata; class Actinopteri; order Syngnathiformes; family Syngnathidae; genus Entelurus; species Entelurus aequoreus. Next base: position 21,622,411 of record NC_084751.1, on the reverse strand, counting down.
TTGTAGCCGCGACTGCCAAGTTCACCAACTTTTCGCAGAACAATAACTAGCGCCCGTGGTTTCAACACATGGAAGCCCAGTCTAACTTAGAGGAATGTGATGGTGTATTTCCATGTAGAAGCCATCAATAATGGTTAAGCTATATGGAAAATGCAGTAAACTAAGCTACCCATTACTCTCGATTAAATGTAGCTAAGCTACAGGCAAACCTATCCTCAGAAAATTGTAGCAAGTTACACTACAAACTACATGGCAAAACTATATATATATATATATATATATATATATATATATATATATATATATATATATATATATATATATATATATATATACATATATATATATATATATATATATATATATATATATATATATATATATATATATATATATATATATATATATATATATATATATATATATATATATATATATATATTCGCTTGGTAACAGTTTTATCTGAAGGCCATTCGGGGTGTATTTATAAGTGAATTTTGCGGACGTATGCGTTGACCTGATCACGGACCGTATAGCAACCTGCGTCGCCTTTCAGGTAACCATCCGCGGTTAGGGTAGAGGAGCATGTGCGCTCCAAAAAATGGTGTGATTAATCTGCCTTTACACATGGTAATGCAATACTTTTTTGCGATTAATTGCATTCCTTAATGCATTAACTTTGACATCCCTAATTAACTGGGCTGAACCGGGCTTTTATTTGACTTGGTTTCCTGTCACTGTTTTTACAATCTACTTGCACAACAGGGTCACAGTTTATTCCATTATTCGATTTATTATATTCTTTTTACAATATATTTTACTAACCTATGCTGTTTATAACCTACTCTGGTTAGTTCCTATTCTATTTGAATTATTATGTAAATACTGTCAGTCTTGTGGTACTCTGTGGGCTAAATCTGGAACCTCTGCAATTAAATGTTGTACCATCTCGTGTGTCTCATGTGACAATAAAGTGCCTTAATCCTGGAATCTTAAAATACCATTGATATATGTATTGATGTAATTATATTTATAATATTTGTTTTATTATTTTTCAAAGGATCCTTACATTGTCTGCTGAAAAACAGTCTGGCCTTTTGACAAATTGAATTTGAACCCCTTGTCAAAGGCATATGTTGATTCAGATGTGTTTAATAATAATAATAATAATTAGCTTTATTGTCTCAGAGAAGAAATTTGTCTTGGACATCAAAACACAGCGTTTTACATACATACATACATACATACAGTTCATCCGACAATACAGTGACGACAGTGAACAGTGGGCAGGTATATCGGTTAGTTATGAGATCACACATTACACTAACCCCGTATTGCAAACCTCCCGAATTGCACTATCCCAATATTGCACTCCTTATTATCGCATCCGGTTATTACATTAGTTTTCTGTTGTTAAGTGTTTTGATTGCCAGTGGGACAAAGGAACATCTATACCTGTTGAGTTTGTATGTTGCTGTTCTGTACCATTTACCATTTAGCATCAACACAATTTCACTATGAAGTATGTGGTGTGGGTCACAGGTGATTTTAAGACCCTGCTTCCTCACGGTCTTGTCGAATATTCCTTGAAGGGAACAAAAGGGCTGCATGACAATCATTTTACCAGCCCTGTTGATAAGGTTTTGAAGTTGGGTTTTGAGTTTGACAGACAGATTTCCAAACCATGTGGAGATGCCATAACCGATGACAGATTCAATGTTTGACTTATAAAACAACATCATGATAATGCTTGCCACACCGTGGACCCTGAACCTCCTTAGAAAGTGCAGGCGCTAGTTAATACAGGAGAAAACAGATTAAACTTGGTTGGCCCAAGTTAAAGGCCTACTGAAACCCACTACTACCGACCACGCAGTCTGATAGTTTATATATCAATGATGAAATCTTAACATTGCAACACATGCCAATACGGCCGGGTTAGATTAGTAAAGTGCAATTTTAAATTTCCCGCAAAATATCCTGCTGAAAACGTCTCGGTATGATGACGTCTGCGCGTGACGTCACGGATTGTAGTGGACATTTTGGGACACCATTGTGGCCAGCTTTTAAGTCGTCTGTTTTCATCGCAAAATTCCACAGTATTCTGGACATCTGTGTTGGTGAATCTTTTGCAATTTGTTTAATGAACCATGGAGACAGCAAAGAAGAAAGCTGTAGGTGGGAAGCGGTGTATTAGCGGCCGGCTGTAGCAACACAAACACGTAGCCGGCGTTTCATTGTTTACATTCCCGAAGGATGACAGTCAAGCTTTACCATTGGCCTGTGGAGAACTGGGACAACAGACTCTTACCAGGAGGACTTTGAGTTGGATACGCGGTACCGTGAGTACGCAACCAGAATGTTGCCATAAGCATTTTGTTTAATTTGTATGTGTAACGCAGTACGCAGCTGCGGCTTCCAAACATTTGATCGCTTGCCCGTACGTGCGTGCCGCCATGTGAATGTCACGTACGTAACTTTGGGGAAATATATGTGCTGTATGAACTTTGGGGAGGTGAACGGTACTTTGGGCTGTGGGATTGAGTGTGTTGTGCGGGTGTTTGATTTGTATTGTTGGGTTATATGGACGGGAGGGGGGAGGTGTTTGTTATGCGGGATTAATTTGTGGCATATTAAATATAAGCCTGGTTGTGTTGTGGCTAATAGAGTATATATATGTCTTGTGTTTATTTACTGTTTTAGTCATTCCCACCTGAATATCAGGTCCCACCCGCCTCTCACAGCATCTTCCCTATCTGAATCGCTTCCAATGCCCTCTAGTCCTTCACTTTCACTTTCCTCATCCACATATCTTTCATCCTTGCTCAAATTAATGTGGAAATCGTCGCTTTCTCGGTCCGAATCGCTCTCGCTGCTGGTGGCCATGATTGTAAACAATGTGCAGCTGTGAGGAGCTCCACAACCTGTGACGTCACGCTACTTCCGGTACAGGCAAGGCTTTTTTATCAGCGACCAGAAGTTGCGAACTTTATCGTCGATGTTCTCTACTAAATCCTTTCAGCAAAAATATGGCAATATCGCGAAATGATCAAGTATGACACATAGAATGGACCTGCTATCCCCGTTTAAATAAGAAGATCTCATTTCAGTAGGCCTTTAACTGGGAATCAAAACAAATAAGTACTTATAGGAGGACACCTGCTCCACTCTCTCCCCATGGATAATGATCAGGCTGTGTTCCCCTACAGATTTGGGATCAAAAACCATATCCTTAATTTTTTTTACATTTAAAATCAGATTTTTCTCCACGCACCACCTCAAAGCCCCTTCTACCTCTTGTTTGTATGAGTCGATGTTGGAGGATAGTTTAGGCTATGTTAATAGTTTGGGCTTTGTCAATAGTTTAGGCTTTGGCTGGGGCTTTGTCAGTAAACTAAGGATGACTGTGTCATCTGAAAATTTGATTATATAGTTGTTTATTTAGTTGTACGCATTATGCTAATCAAATTAGTCAAAATTGTGCCCGTGTAAGCCAAACTGAACAGTGTGATTGTGACTGTTGTAGAGGTAATTACAAGTACAAGTTAACATGAGTTTTTTCATGGCCATTTCGGGAGTGGCAAAGACCAAGTCAACAACTAATTGAGGCACAAAGTCTATGAGGGCGCAGGCCACTTTTGGAGACATTATTATTACTTGTGGTGATGGAAGGGTTAAACCCAAACATGGATGGACAGCATTGGGTTAATTAAGATGAAACGATCCAATTCTGGCGAGATTGAGGCTCTGATCGGGGGCACACGGCACGCGTGGCGACCATTCTGATTAGCAGTCAAACGCCGCTTTCCTCGACATTTTTGATGCGGGACAATCTCAGGCATTTTCAATTACACACTCCAACAGCCTTTTAACTACCAAAACCAAGCTCATTTGCATGATTGGAATATAATCATCCTGTGTTCTGTTGCAATGCCACGGCACCCCACCCTCTAGTGGAAATCAATCACCAATAAGCAATCTATGCAACTACTTTGACACTGGAATGAATCAATCATACAATTTTAATGTGGTAAAACCTTTACAATCTTTTTTGTGACATACCCTTAAACTTCAAAATGTTAACTTTTCGATTCAAAACACAGAAGTCTCGGGGGAGAAGAGACATGCTGACTGCACATGTGTACTGTAAAGAGATTATGAGACAAGATGGGGAGATTATGTGACTGGTTTTCTCCATTTAACCGCCCCAAGGGTTTTGAAGGTGTAGCTAGTATTTTTAAATTGTTGAACTTTTGGTACCTATGCCAGTCCTCCACGGCAGACAACTGACTTCACCACTTTAAGATATTTTTTGAGGCCAGATGAAGGAACCTTTGATGCAACAGTTGAGCCACACAACCGAAGACTTTCTAGGTCAACTCTTTTTGGAACAACATTACGGAAGCTCCTCTTGTGAGCTTGACATGCACACACCAGGGCTTTGTTTGTGTCAGTCTCGCCTGCACCGATGCAAGTGGGCAGGAGATCACACCTGATGGCCACAGACTAGCAAGCACTCTTCACTGATCAATCACAACTGCAACTGTTCAAAGCTGATGGCAGACATGCCTGAACAGTTACAAGTCGAGTAGCGGTTGGCTTAGGTAGATAAAGAGCAGGCCGCAATGGAAAAGTTGGTGTGTCAGCGTGGTCTATGACAGATGTTTTGATAACGTTCAGAGATGTACTGCAGCACATTGTATCCAAATAAATAATACAATTCAACATTGAGAAGGGTCTATAGAAATTTACACTGTACGTACACCATATATTTAGCATCGACTGCTTTAGTGAGTATTCTTTATCATCTTCCTGTTTTATCATATATGGTACCTTGTGTGGGGCAGCACGGTGGAACAGGGGTTAGTGCATGTGCCTCACAATACGAAGGTCCTGAGTTCAATCCCGGGCTCGGGATCTTTCTGTGTGGAGTTTGCATGTTCTCCCCGTGACTGCGTGGGTTCCCTCCGGGTACTCCGGCTTCCTCCCACCTCCAAAGACATGCACCTGGGGATAGGTTGATTGGCAACACTAAATTGGCCCTAGTGTGTGAATGTGAGTGTGAATGTTGTCTGTCTATCTGTGTTGGCCCTGCGATGAGGTGGCGACTTGCCCAGGGTGTACCCCGCCTACCGCCCGAATGCAGCTGAGATAGGCTCCAGCACCCCCCGTGACCCCGAAAGGGACAAGCGGTAGAAAATGGATGGATGGATGGATGGTACCTTGTGTAATTGATTCCATCACAGTAAGCTGCTTTTTGTTACGGTCTTGTTCGCCTTGCAAAGAGTTGCATTTACCCACTCGGCTGGATGCTTTACGCTTAGGATGCTGGAATAAGTTTGTTGTTCTGCGGCCTTTTTCAGACAAACTTTGCAGCATGCAGTCACTTGTTTAATGCCTGTTGTCACAAATCCAAACCACTGACAACACATTTATTTTCTTCGAAACGAACGGCTTGTTTGTGTTAGTAGCAGCCTTTAGCCTCTCTGCTAATGAACAAAGGGGGAGGGCGGAAGCTACAGAAGCTCTTGGCGGAGCAAGAGAAGAAAAACATTACTATATTTTCCGGACTATAAGGCGCACTTAAAATCCTTTTTTTTACTCAAAACTCGACAGTGAGCCCTAAAACCCGGTGTGCCTAATGTACAGAATAATTCTGATTTTGCTTACCGACCTCAGAGCTATTTTATTTGGTACATGGTGTACTGATAAGTGTAACCAGTAGATGGCAGTCAAACATAAGAGATAAGTGTAGACTGCACTATGATGGCAATATGACTCAAGTAAACAACACCAACATTTTAAATGTTCCATTGAAAATATAGAACATTACACACGGCTCTCAAAAATCTATCAAAATGTTTTAGTACGACTTTTGTAAGCTATGAAGCCGCACCGCTTGATGGATTGTCGGCGCATTAAACATACGAGTATTATTATTATGGTTTGTGTATAAGGTAAGAGTAAAACATTTGAACACTTAGCGTCTAACAATCTCTGTGAACCTTTTCAATCCGGTTTCAGGGCAAATCACTCTACGGAGACAGCCCTCGCAAAAATGACTAATGATCCATTGCTAACGATGGATTCTGATGCGTCATGTATGGTGCTGCTTCTTGATCTTAGCGCCACTTTTGATACTGTTGATCATAATTGTGGGGAGGCGGGGCCGGCGGACCGACGGCGCCCGCTCCAAGATGGCGGCGAGCAAGCGGCGAGACTGTGCGCGCCGAGAGCGACGCCACGGTTGTGACCAGGTGCGGCGATCGCGCACCTGGTCGCGATCAGCTGATCCCCTCGCGGCAGTTGAAGGGCGCGGCCGAGAGCGACGGGGGAGAGAGGAGACGGAGAAAAGGCAGCTGCTAAAAGACCACGCAAAAGGCGACGTGCTGCTGAAAAGCAGACGCAGACGGGAGGAAACCATCCTCGGCTACCACAGGCATGGCGGAGCCGTGCTGCTGAAAAGTAGACTGCAACCGAAGGTGACGTGCTGCTGGAAAGCAGACGGCGGACGGAGGGAAACCAACCGGGTGCTCACGTAAGAGGCAGCTGCTGGAAAGCAGCCAAAGACTCTGTTGTGGTAAAAATAAAGCAGTCTAACCCGTCTCACGCAAATGTCTTCCCTGAAATGGTCCTGAGAACCCGCACGGCAGTGGGGACTGCCACAATAATATTTTCTTAGAGTGTATCAAAACACGTATTGGGATGTCAGGCTTAGCCTTGTCTTGGTTTAACTCTTATCTTACTGACAGGATGCAGTGTGTCTCCCACAACAATGTGACCTCGGACTATGTTAAGGTAACGTGCGGAGTTCCCCAGGGTTCGGTTCTTGGCCCTGCAGTCTTTAGTATTTACATGCTGCCGCTAGGTGACATCATACGCAAATACGGTGTTAGCTTTCACTGTTATGCTGATGACACCCAACTCTACATGCCCCTAACGCTGACCAACTCGCCGGATTGTAGTCAGCTGGAGGCGTGTCTTAATGAAATTAAACAATGGATGTCTACTAACTTTTTGCAACTCAACGCTAAGAAAACGGAAATGCTGATCATCGGTCCTGCTAGACACCGACATCAATTTAATAATACCACCTTAACATTTGACAACCAAACAATTACACAAGGCGACTCGGTAAAGAATCTGGGTATTATCTTCGACCCAACTCTCTCGTTTGAGTCGCACATTAAGAGTGTTACTAAAACGGCCTTCTTTCATCTCCGTAATATCGCTAAAATTTGTTCCATTTTGTCCACTAGCGACGCTGAGATCATTATCCATGCGTTCGTTACATCTCGTCTCGATTACTGTAACGTATTATTTTCGGGTCTCCCTATGTCTAGCATTGAAAGATTACAGTTGGTACAAAATGCAGCTGCTAGACTTTTGACAAAAACAAGAAAGTTTGATCATATTACGCCTATACTGGCTCACCTGCACTGGCTTCCTGTGCACCTAAGATGTGACTTTAAAGTTTTACTACTTACGTATAAAATACTACACGGTCTAGCTCCTGCCTATCTTGCCGATTGTATTGTACCATATGTCCCGGCAAGAAATCTGCGTTCAAAGAACTCCGGCTTATTGGTGATTCCCAGAGCCCAAAAAAAGTCTGCGGGCTATAGAGCGTTTTCTATTCGGGCTCCAATACTATGGAATGCCCTCCCGGTAAAAGTTAGAGATGCTACCTCAGTAGAAGCATTTAAGTCCCATCTTAAAACTCATTTGTATAGTCTAGCCTTTAAATAGACTCCCTTTTTAGACCACTTAAATTGATTCATGATACAGATAAATACTATCAGATATATACTATCATCATAATACAGTCATCACACAAGATAATCATCAGAGTATATACATTGAATTATTTACATTATTTACAATCCGGGGTGTGGGATGTGGAGAGGGGGGGTTAGGTTTGGTTGTTATCGTTACTTCAGTCAACAACAATTTAGAACAGAGAAATGGACACTGAAACAGTGTAGGTCTGACTTGGTAGGATATGTACAGCAAGTAGTGGACATAGAGAGAGAGGGAGATCAGAAAGCTTAAGAAAAAGTATCTACATTTGATTATTTACATTTGATTATTTACAATCCGGGGAGGGTGTTAGTTTAGGGTTGACGTTGCTTGGAGGTGTACTTTTATTGCGGTTTTGAAGGAGGATAGAGATGCCAACAGGCTTGCATTCACAAGGTTGATTGGATCTGCCTGTGTGTCGCTATTTAACTAGTTTGTTTAATTGGTTTATTACTTCTAATAATTTACAATGCATGACTGCAACTGTACTTTGCAAAGGTTACATTTCCTTCCTCTCAGTGTATTAACGGAGCCAAAGGAGGCATATACCAGATGGCCGCCATGATGATACAGTCATCCTTTCACAGGTCAATGAGCAGCACTTGGACATTAGTCTACTGCCTGTTAGCAGCATGCTGGTCACTTCCCTGCACCACACACTTATGTAAAGGTGACATTTTTCCACCTGATACACAGATGGTATTTACCCTTCCACTCAATTATCAGCAGCTGGGAGCATCGCAGTTGTAATCATTCAGCGAGTGGATCCTTAATTACCTGTTTGTGTGTGCGTGCGTGTGTTTGCAGATGTGTGTGCATGCGAGGGGGTCATCCAGTACGTTTGTGATTTTGTCCTGTTGCTGCTTAGTTGATGTCTTAATACAGGGATGTCACACTGGTTAATCTATTACAGTTATGGCTGCCATCAGAGGGCCGCTTGTAACAGCAAAAAAATTATGAATTTGCCTCTGGATTTCATTATCAATTAAATAAATTGTTTTAAGTAGACTGTCGATTTTACAGTAAAAAACTTTACATTTACAAAGTTTTACTGTAAAACATAGTTATTTTTTACAACATTTTACGGTAAATGGAAAAACAGTACCATTGTTTTTTGGGTGGGTTTTTACGGAAAAAGCCGGCAGCTTAGTTGCCAGAATTTGAGTTAAATTTACATTACTTTTTTACAACATTATATTTTTTATGGAAAAACAGTACAAGTTATTTTCTTATTCGGGCAACTTTGCTGCCAGTTTTTTACTGTAAAAACAAATGTACCGTCTTTCCATTTATAGTTAAACACCGTTAAAAACAATATTTTACAGTAAAAATATGGCAGCTCAGTCAACAGAATTTTAACGCAAACAATTTTAAATTTTTTTCAATTTACAGTGATACGCTGTAAAGAACACCGTAACATTTTTTGTCATTTTTATTAATTTGATGGGTAGTTTGCTGTAAAATCATAAGTCAAGCAGATATTTAAGTACGGTGTTTATTTTTATTTACCGTATTTTTCGGACTATAAGTCGCAGTTTTTTTCATAGTTTGGCCGGTGGTGCGACTTATACTCAGGAGCAACTTATGTGTGAAATTATTAACACATTACCGTAAAATATCAAATAATATTATTTAGCTCATTCACGTAAGAGACTAGACGTATAAGATTTCATTGGATTTAGCGATTAGGAGTGACAGATTGTTTGGTAAACGTATAGCATGTTCTATATGTTATAGTTATTTGAATGACTCTTACCATAATATGTTACGTTAACATACCAGGCACGTTCTCAGTTGGTTATTTATGCGTCATATAACGTACACTTATTCAGCCTGTTGTTCACTATTCTTTATTTATTTTAAATTGCCTTTCAAATGTCTATTCTTGGTGTTGGGTTTTATGAAATCAATTTCCCCCAAAAATGCGACTGATACTCCAGTGCGACTTATATATGTTTTTTTCCTTCTTTATTATGCATTTTCGGCCGGTGCGCCTTATACTCCGGAGCAACTTATACTCGGAAAAATACGGTAGACAAAAAATGTTTGGACAGTATGATAATATACTGTAATATTTGTTGCAATAATGGATCATATTAAAGTTTAAAAGGCATGCAATTTCAAGCAGCACATATATTTTTTCTGTCAAAATGACAAAAATCAATTACATTTAGTGAGAAAATATGACGTACTTTATTGACACATATCATTTCCAGGTGTTTGCGGGCCAGATCTGGCCCCCGGGCCTTGAGCTTGACACCTCTGACTTAATAAGTCATTGTTTCTGTTTCCACTCAGTTCCTTGTCCAGTTACACCAAATGTGGAAGCTAAAAAGAATATCGGAATATTTCCTATGTTGTTGTTTTTTTTTTCAGGGCCAATTCTCCGTGAACTATTCAGACAATAGGTAATATGAGTAAGTTTACCACATACAAATGCATTTATTTGAAAAAAGGACTCGATTATGAATAAGAGCACTAACATTGATTAGGCTTTCAGAATATTCTGCTGACTCGTACTGTGATTGTGTGGCCATCTGTGCAAAGTCAACCGGTTCTCACGGGAGGCTGAAATAAAAAAACAATATAGTGTATCGCGTATTGCTGCAAGCTTTTATAATCAGCTCTAATTACTGAGTTATATTTACCGAAAATAATTACTTTGTGTTCTAAAGTTGGCTATTTCTGCATTAACAATACTAAAGTACTATGGTAAATACATCCGTAGATGATGCGGCAAAAACGGCAGCTACCTTCTCGGGGGAAGAAATGTGTTGCAGGGACTGTTTCTCTCTCTCTCTCAACGAGGAAAAAGGAACTGCTAAATAAATAAAAATGCAATGCAGTCGGCCACCTTCTCCACAAGTGGAAGCAAACAAACCTTAAACATATACAAACAGAAAGGCCCTCAAAGCTAATTTTTTTTAAATGTTTCTCCAAGACAATCAATCACAAAAAAATAAACAAAAAAACACATTAATGGTTATTGTAATAGATGATTTCCAACATGCATACAGTTACAATATGGTACATCAAATATTTAAAAAAATAGTAGGAACAAATGTGTATTCAATACTATACCTTTTCCATTTCACAGCAATTTCATAGCAATTTGTAACACAGACAAACACACTAAAGTTTTCAGGAATAAATAGTTGTTCATGGGTTGTTATTCATTCAATGAGAGGAATTAAATTGTCTATTTTTTATTACGTTGAAGAGGTTTATCAGGATTTGTCTTCTTCTTTTTTTATTTTAATTTTTTAAATTTTTTTGTCCTGTCCAGCTTCTCAGGCAAATCATATAGTAGATGTAGAGCCCATATCGGCTGTTCAGATTTACTTTACAAAAGAGAAGTGTAGGATACTTCTCTTGTTGCCTTATTTGTATTTGACTTTATTAAATGTATTTATATTATCATTTGGTGCAGCCGGGCCGGAGCAGGAGGGGATAGAAAGAGAAAAAAAGGAAGACAGAGGGGGGAATTGTGGGGACCAGAGGGGGATTAGACAGAGAGACAAAAACAACAACAATAGAGCAACATCAGAAAATACGACATGTACAAATATGATGGTAAAAGTAATAGCAAATAAGCAGTTAGCGAAAAAATAAAAAATAATACCGAAATGACAATGAGCATTATTACACTAAAAATGGAGCAATACGAATACCAATAGAAATAGCGCTATTGATAATGAACAATACCAATACTTTCTTTTAACTGTAGAAACTCTTTGAGTTTGAACAGTTTCTTAAATTGGATCATATTAGTACATTGTTTGACCTATTTAATTAATTAATGCCACATAGTAAAAGTTTTACAGTAAATTAATATTTTCTTATAAGGTTATATTTTTCTCTTGTATTGTTGATATTAGAGGTAATTATTATTATTCAATATCAAAAGTGATATTTCTATTGGTATTTGAATTGCTCCATTTGTAGTGTAAAAATGCTCATTGTCATTTCTGTATTATTAATATTTATTTCACTAACTGCTTCTTTGCTATCACTTTTACTATCATATTTGTACATATCCTATTTGCTGATGTTGTTCTGTTGTTGTTGTTATTGTTGTGTTTGCTGTTGTTGTTGTCTCTGTGTCTTTTCCCCCTCTTGTCCCCGCAATTTCCCCCTCTGTCTTCCTTTTTTCTCTTTCTATCCCCTCCTGCTCCAGCCCGGCTGCACCAAATAATAATATAAATCCATGTAATAAAGTCAAATACAAATAAGGCAACAAGAGAAGTATCCCACACTTCTCTATTGTAAAGTAAATCTGTAGAGCCGATATGGGCATCTACATCAACAATATGATTTGCCTGAGTAGCTGGACAGGACAAAATAATAAATAAATAAAAAATGTTGTTCTCTTGTTGAGAAGATGTGTAGCATGCATTGGGTAGCAGGTTAAAGTTTGCTTTGTGCATATTTTTTAGCGGTTTGCAAATGCACCACATCATGACATTTCAATATTTTTGATTCAATGGATAAAGAGTTTGAATGTTCTCTATAATTATAATAAAAATTATCTATTATTATCTATGCTAACTGACACTTTTTGTAACACAGTGTTTAAATTAAGCGGACATTTGTAGTTATTTCCCCATATTTCTACACAATAACTATGACATGGTAAGACAAGCGAGCGGTAGAGAAAATGGGGTGATTTTTGGTCCAGAACATATTTAGCTTTATTCATTATTGACGTGTTTCTTGCCAGCTTAAATTGTACATTTTTCATATGAGATTCCTCGTTCATTTTACCATCTATTTTTACACCCCAAAATTTGATAATTTTTGCTTTTTCGTTTTGTTTGACTTTCTCTCCTACTGTTACCTAATAGCAGTATTTTAGTTCTATTTAGATTAAAAAATAACCTGTTTTTGTCAAATCCTCTCTTTAAGTAATTAATTTATTCTGTAATTATTTTTGTTAGGGTCTGTATGTTTTCTCTTGAACAAAATGCGGCCGTAATATCTGCAAAAAGCACTAACTTAAAATCCGTTGTAACTTAATAAATATTTATATAGTCATTGAACAATTTTGGTCCCAGTGTTGATCCCTAGGGCAGTGTTTTTCAACCACTGTGCGAGATTATGTAATTTCACTTATTTGGGTTAAAACTATTTTATGCAAACCAGTAATTATAATCTGCAAATAAAGTGCCGTTGTTGAGTGTCGGTGCTGTCTAGAGCTCGGCAGAGTATTGATTGATTGATTGAGACTTTTATTAGTAGGTTGCACAGTGAAGTACATATTCCGTACAATTGACCACTAAATGGTAACACCCGAATACGTTTTTCAACTTGTTTAAGTCGGGGTCCACTTAAATTGATTCATGATACAGATATATACTATCATATATATACTATCATCATAATACAGTCATCACACAAGATAATCACATTGAATTATTTACATTATTTACAATCCGGGGTCAGGGGGGGGGGGGGGGGGGGTTAGGTTTGGTTGTTATCATCAGTCATCAACAATTGAGAACAGAGAAATGGATATTGGAACAGTATAGGTCTGACTTGGTAGAATATGTACAGCAAGTAGTGGACGTAGAGAGACAGAGAGAGAGAGAGAGAGAGAGAGAGAGAGAGAGAGAGAGAGAGAGAGAGAGAGAGAGAGAGAGAGAGAGAGAGAGAGAGAGAGATCAGAAGGCATAAGAAAAAGTATCTGCATTTGATTGTTTACATTTGATTATTAACAATCCGGGGAGGGTGTTAGTTTAGGGTTGTAGCTGCCTGGAGGTGTACTTTTATTGCGGTTTTGAAGGAGGATAGAGATGCCCTTTCTTTTATACCTGTTGGGAGTGTATTACTCATCCATATCAGTAGGTGGCAGCAGGTAGCTAATTACTTTGTAAACGTCATATCTAATGCTTAAACCAAAAATAAACAAAAAGCGAGTGCCCCTAAAAAACTGACCTGGCTACAAAGTAAACAAAAACAGAATGCTGGACGACAGCAAAGACTTACAGCATGTTGAGCAGACGGCGTCCACAAAGTACATCCGTACATGACATGACAATCAACAATTTCCACACAAAGAAGGATAGCTTCCGCACAACTGAAATTGTTTTGATTGCTAAAACAAAGCAGATGCGGGGAATATCGCTCAAAGGAAGACATGAAACTGCTACAGGAAAATACCAACAAAACAGGAAAAGCCACCAAAATAGGAGCACAACACAGGAAAACGGCAAAATAAGTCACGGCGTGATGTGACAGGTTGTGACAGTACACCTACTTTGAGACAAGAGCTATAGTGATGCATGCTTGGTTATGGTTTGAATTCTTATCCAACAATTGCAACAATGACTTTTTACTGTCAATATCGAGTTTCCATTTTTAATGTTTTCTGCTGGTGGTGTGCCTCTGCATTTTTTCAATGAACAAAAATGTGCCTTGGCTCCAAAAAGGTTGAAAAACACTGCCCTAGGGTATGCCGCAAGATATATTTAGAGCTGTAGCCGTGCGTAATGAATGTGTACATAATGAAATTAAAAACTACCACAACTACACTTCCGACTAACTGTCCACAGTAGATTTTTTATTTATTAACCAGTTTTTGTTAGTTCCACACTGACTGATTAGAAAGATTAAAAGGTTATTTTTCTGATTGTTTTTTGACAACATTTTTATACCAGGAATCAAAATGTTATATAAAGTTACATTAGCCTTTTTTTCCCCTTTTAATCTCACACTGTGGATGGACATAAAAATCAAGGGTGCCTCTGCGGAGGTATTAGGCTGCTGCCACGTGTGCGACCGCCGCAACTTCCAACTTTCCGGCACATTTCCCCAAAACCCCCCCGTGCAAAATGTTCCTGGAGAGAAATGGGTTTGGCTGAGCACACAGCGGGGTCTCTTTGTGCCGCTGCTGTGAAGCTGCCTTCACAGCTCGCTAAGAAATTGTTGCTTGAATGCGTTTGGCACCTCGGCTGGTCCATCACCCTCCTATGCTGTGACGACGCCATGACACCTATTCATTGGCTTGCTCGGTGATTGCCTTGTTTGCATTTCTGCTCGTCTCTTCAACAAAGATCAGTTTCAGTGTCAGCTATTGATCTATTTAATTTTGCTTTTCTAATTGGCTTTTAGAACCCAGAAGCAAGCCCCAGAGCACTTTGTGGAGACGAGGGGTGGAATGAGGTACTTATCATGGACAAAGACAGCCAAAATCATTTATGCAAAGTAAAAGGGGAACGTTTTATTTTAACAATGCCCAGTGGTGCAAAACGTGCCTAAGAAAATGATAAAATAATACAAATGTGTGGTTTTAATTATATTTCAATGCCTGTGCTCAATGCAAATGTTAAAGGGGAACTGCAATTTTTGCCTAGCGTTCACCCTCATTATGAATGACATGGCGATGGATGTTATTTTTTATTTTTTTGCATTCTAAATATTAAATAAATGCGATCAAAATTATGCTTGCAATGGAGTCGCACAATCCCGTCTACAAAGCCCTTAAAAACATCCAAACACATTGCCGTGGGATGCAATATTAAAATTAATCTACAAAACTACTATCGATGTGCAAAATCTTTATTTTCAAATTAAAATTATTTATAACTTCTTACCCACGGGAAAAATGTTAAAACTATGGAATATGACAGAGTCAGATGATTGCCGATTTTGTTGTCAGGAGTCTGAATCCACCCTGCATTTGTTTTGGTATTGTCATATTGTGTCTTCCTTTTGGGTGGAAGTTGAAAAAATGTGTTTAAGGATTGGTTTGTTTATGAAGCTTGATGTGGTTCTGAGTTTATTGACAGTCATGATTTAGTCAATTTAATTATAGTACTCGGTAAAAGGTTTATTTTTAAGGCCAAAAACAGATATTCACTTAGTATTACTTTCTTTAAAACATTTATTCAGTATTTTTTAACTTTAGAAAGTTATATGGTTGAAAACGTTAATGAGGCCAAAAAACATGAACAAAAGATGGGAAGTCCTCAAAGGCTTATTTTGAAAATGTAATTTTGTTTATAGATTATATGCAATATGTTGTTGTGTTCCCTAATTTTCAGTGTACATAAATGAAGGTGTGTGTTGCTGAGCCTGACCTGGACATAATCTGGACTGGACCTGGTTTTAAGAACCCTTTAAACAACCTAACTTCATTGACAACCTGGTCTGGTGAAGATAAGGTCCTTTTAAAAAAAAAATTAAGATAAATAAATAAAAAACATGTTCTGGAATAAAAAATAAAGTAAAACAATATAAAAACAATTACGTAAAAAATAGTAATTAATGAAAATGTTAGTGGACCAGCAGCACACACAATCATGTGTGCTTCAAGGACTGTATCCCTTGCAGACTATATTGTTTTATATTGTAGGAACCAGAAATGTAATAACTGAAAGAAACAACCCCTTTTGTGTGAATGAGTGTGAATGAGTGTATCTTGTGTTTTTTATGTTGATTTAATAAAAAATAAAAAAAATAAAATAAAAAATAAAAAACATCCAAACACCTCCATTGAGTTTTACATGCATGGTGTAAGTATATATGAAATGTAGTAACGGGCACATTTATAATATTTACGTATGTTGCTCATTTTAAGCATATTCATTTCAAAAACGCATTTTATGATCTAGAATGAACTGACAGGGAGCAAGGAAGAGAGGAAACAGCAGATCCCTAAAGAGACTCACGGAAGTGATCACGGCGCCGCTAGAAATAGTTTGTCTGCGTTAGTGCTTATGATAACAATATCACTAATACTTGGTTAAGTTTCAACTCACAAGATATTAATGGAGTATTGTTTATGAATGTTTATTTATTATTTATTGGATTTTATGGGCGAAATAGTGGAGCTCCCATTGGCTCCACTGTAAGTGGACTTTTATTTACATTTAATTAATATTTAATAAATTAATACATTTTTAATACATTTTTAAAAAAAATCCATAAGTCATAATGAAAGTGAGTAGTAGGCAAAGTTCCCCAAAAAGTGCAGTTCTCCTTTAAAACTAGTTTTAAAGAGGTGTTGTACTTTTTTTGGAATGGAACAAAGTGAAATCCAAAAAAAAGTGCAGTTCCCCTTTAACACTTAAACTTTTTACTGTCGCCATGACTACCAGTGCTGATGGATCGAAGATGATGCATACTGTTTATTTATTGCATTAGGATCAATGTTCTTCCTTACTATTAGCAAATGTGGTGAAAGGCCTGTGAGTCGAATAACCTGCGATAAATGTGCTAATTATAGCTGGGGTGTTTATTTAGTTTACCACAAAGACAATAGTGTGATATTGATAACTGTGGTAACTTATGTCACCGAAACCATATGAACTGGCTAAATCCAGTTCCGGTTAATTTGTGGTTATCAATACTTTTCAATATATAGGGGACCACAAAACGTGTCAGTATTGGCTTCTTATGATAAAATAAACACCCTCTTATTGCACTCAAAGAAACAAAAAATGTTTTTGACATATTAAATGTAGCCTGCCACAATCTAAGATTAGGTTAGAATAGAATAGAAAGCTTTATTGACATTGTGTAAAATGCTTCATTATTTATGGTTGCCACTTTTGCTCTGTGCTTTAAGACAAATACAATAATTAGTTAATACTAAAAGGTATACCATGGCTAAAACTACTCAGATAAAAATGTAGCAGGTAAAGCACACATTATTAAAGATAAAACACAAATGAAATTGCAGTATTTGTTATGAGATTCAGTCATTTCACTTGCATTAGTTTACGCTACGCGGTCGATTTGGACTCCGCTAATAATGACAAAAAGACAAACAGATATGTGTGTGTCTTCGTATCTAAATGTGCACAACAGGAAACTGGTTGACTGTATTACCTGTCACTCTTTCAACTCCTTGTGCAGATCTGAATGTTGGTTGGTTATTTATACGTTTACATAAGTTTGAAGCAAATATATGAATTGCCACCTTTGCCGAGGTATGTTTTAAAGCACCGCTAGCAGGGCGGATCTTCCGTGTTTAAAGCTTCACCTTTATTGTTAGTTTTTAGGCTCAAATACCTCCATGTTGCGCTTCAAGCATCCTCTTTATTAACCAGTAGAATTGCCGTTTTTTTGCCATTCTTCCTCTCCACCCTGTTTCTGCTTGTAAGCTTTCTGTGCGTGCGTGTTGACAAACACAACAAGCGCCTCGGCTCTGTACGTCACCGCCGCACGCCAGCATGCGGATGAAAAAAAAAAGTACCGTATTTTTCGGAGTATAAGTCGCTCCAGAGTATAAGTCGCACCGGCCGAAAATGCATAATAAAGAAGGAAAAAAACATATATAAGTCGCACTGGAATATAAGTCGCATTTTTTGGGGAAATGTATTTGATAAAACCCAACACCAATTATAGACATTTGAAAGGCAATTTAAAATAAATAAGTGTACGTTATATGACGCATAAATAACCAACTGAGAACGTGCCTGGTATGTTAACGTAACATATTATGGTAAGAGTCATTCAAATAACTATAACATATAGAACATGCTATACGTTTACCAAACAATCTGTCACTCCTAATCGCTAAATCCCATGAAATCCTATACGTCTAGTCTCTTACGTGAATGAGCTAAATAATATTATTTGATATTTTACGGTAATGTGTTAATCATTTCACACATAAGTCACTCCTGAGTATAAGTCGCACCCTTGGCCAAACTATGAAAAAAACTGCGACTTATAGTCCAAAAAATACGGTACTTGTATTTTTCAAAGACAGTGTAGTATCTTTTTTTTTTTAAATTCATTAGTACCGCGGTACTTTTTCGTACCGATATAGCTACAACCCTATTGTGTAGTATGTGTTTTGGTAGCTTTTCCATCCCGGATTAACATACTGTATGTTCGCGCAGAATTTGAAGGTATTATCAATTATGTTTTCCAGATGTATTGTTACAGGTTGTAGTAATTTAACTAGAGAAGGGGTCAGCCTGCATACATTTCCAAATGATGGGAATATGAGAAAAGTATGGACCTCTCTTGTCAAACTGACTAATGCAAAATGCGAGAGAAGTGTAAATTGCAGTAATCATTTTAAAGATTCAGACTTTGAAGAAGCCAGAGCATGGAAATATTTTATTAATTTTTTTAACTCATGCCAAATCCGAAAATCAGGAGCATCCTCGAGGGGTGGGAGACTGAGTCAGAACCTGCGGAAAAACAGAGAAAGAAGAACAGACCCGGTGCTCAAAAACAACAGAAAAATAGGGAAGTATTCTTATTTTGCATCCTCTTCTTTTAAGGTTTTTCCCCAAATGCTTAAAGAAATGCAAAAAGAGCATGAGGAAACAGGCTGTGGTGTCTTTGGAAGAAGGGAAGTAAGAAAATGGCAATTATTTCATAGTTATTTTTTGTTCATAATGTTAACATACTTGGCAACTTTGAGACCTTCGAATTCGGGAGATGGGGGGATCGGCGGTGTTGAGGTGGGCGGGGTTGGAGGGGCGGGGTTTGGTGGTTGCGGGGGTGTATATTGTAGCGTCCCGGAAGAGTTAATGCTGCAAGGGGTTCTGGGCATTTGTTCTGTTGGGTTTATGTTGTGTTACGGTGCGGATGTTCTCCCGAAATGTGTTTGTCATTCTTGTTTGGTGTGGGTTCACAGTGTGGCGCATATTTGTAAAAGTGTTAAAGTTGTTTATACGGCACCCTCAGTGTAACCTGTATGGCTGTTAATTAAGTACGCCTTTCATTCTCTTGTGAGTGTGCAAAATCCGCATATATTATGTGACTGGCACGCAGTTTGTATGGAGGAAAAGCGGACGTGACGACAGGTTGTAGAGGACGCCAAAGGCAGTGCCTTTAAGGCACATCCCCAATATTGTTGTCAGGGTGGAAATCGGGAGAAATACTGGAGAATGGTTGCCCCAGGAGATTTTCGAGAGGGGCACTGAAATTTGGAAGTCTCCCGGGAAAATCGGGAGGGTTGGCAAGTATAAATGTTAAGCATATTAGTTTTGAAGTAATCATAGACCAGGGCGAGTGGCCCAAATTACTCAAAAACTAATCAACGTTATGGAAAATGATTGCCAGTGTGGTAATCTGTAAATGTCCTTGCCTATTTCTATTGTCTGCACCATATTCACTCTCTCTCTCATCCACAGTATGGAGTGCAGCTGGCGCAAGGCAGCAGCACACACCTGACATTGATTAGAAGCAGCCTATTTAACCTGGCTGCTGACGGCCGGTGAGCGCCGGAACTTTGTCACTGCTTGCTTCAGACTCATTTGTATTTAGACTCGCCAGCGGACTCACTAGTTTGTCTTGTGCTTCATCTCAGGTTTGCTTGTATTTTTCCTAGCCTTGTCTAGCGCCTTTATTTTGTACTTTGATTTTTTCAGTAATACTTCTTTCATTAAGTATGTCTCCTAGCCTTGTCTAGCGCTTTTGGTTTTTTGTAGGTATTTATATTAGTAGTTTGTTACATGGTGTGTTGTGTTTTCCACCATCGCCATTGTTTTGTTTCGCTACCTTGTGCTTCCGCCAAATAAAGAGGAAGAACAATTGAAAACCCAAACTCGTCTCTGCATCCTTGGGATCCACATCACCACATCCTAACAGAAAGTTCCGGCCAAAGACGATGGAACCCGCAGAGACAGACTCCTGGAAGAGAGCATTGCAAGGCCAGGCTCAAAGGATCAACCAGCAGGGGGACCAGCTTGACCACCTGAGCCGAGGTCTACAGGGGATGTCGGAGCGTCAAGACGCCATGTTGGAGCGAATCAACATGCTGTTAGCCCCCGTCGTACCCACCTCGACCACCGTGCCTGACCAGGCATCCACCCAGCCTCCACAACCCGCTAGTACTAGCAATATACGGCTTTCCCGACCCGAACGTTTTTCCGGGGAAAAGGAAGACGTAAGACAATTCCTGACGCAGTGTGAACTCCATTTTGAGCTAAACGCGTCCGCTTTCACCTCTGAGCGGGCTAAAGTAGCGTTTGTGATCTCTCACCTGTCTGGCCGCGCTGGCACCTGGGCGACTGCCGAATGGAACCGTCAGACCACCTCCAGCTCCACATACGCGAACTTTTCCAAGTCCTTGAAGCAAATATTCCAACGACGACTCCCAGGTAGAGAGGCAGCGAGATCCCTTTTCCGGCTGCAACAGGGTTCACGACGGGTCGCGGATTACGCGATCGAGTTCCGCACCATGGCGGCCGACTGTGACTGGGGTCCCTCGGCGTTGTTGGACGCCTTCTTCCTGGGTCTCGCGGACGAAATTCGTCATATGATGATCCCGCTGTCACTCCCGACGAACCTGGATGATCTTATTGAGCTGGCGGTGCAAATCGACTTCCGCCTACTAGAGGAGAGGAGGGACCGACGGGGAAGACAAGCCCCACCTTGCAGCCAATCAGCGCCTGCTAGACCCGCCATCTGCAAGACGGAGCAACTCGTCCTCGAAGACACCTCTCCTTCATGGCAGATAGACGAGCCAATGCAACTGGGAGGCCGTCGACTCACCACCGCTGAGAGGGAACGCCGTTTTCGCCTCCAACTCTGCCTATACTGTGGAGGCGCTGATCACCTCATCTCCCGCTGCAAGGAACTGCCACGCCCCGCGGCACGGCCACGAGCGCGCCCTCACTCGCCAGAGGACACGTCCACCAGAGGTCGCCGTTCTCCTTCGTTGGCCGCAGGCAGAATGCAGCTAAAAGGTACTCTTTCTTGGCCTAACCAACAAATAGACATTTGCGCTCTCATTGACTCGGGAGCAGATGATAACTTTTTGGATTTTGAGTTCATGAGACTCCATAAGATTCCTGTTGTAAAACTGTGTGTACCCAAGAGGGTGTATTCTCTAGATGGGCGCCTATTAGCCAGCATAACCCACCAGACACTCCCACTCAACCTGCGCTTGTCTGGAAATCATTGTGAGAAAATAATTTTTTTGATTGTGCCATCACGGTCCGCGCCCATCATTCTTGGGTTAACCTGGTTACAGAAGCATAACCCGAGCATAGACTGGCCTCGTTCGGCCATTATTAATTGGAGTGTTACCTGCCACCTACATTGTCTCCGTTCCGCAGCGGGATCTCACACACCGCCACCTACCACCGTTGTAGAGAACATAGACTTGACAAACGTGCCCACAAACTACCATGACTTAAGAGCGGTGTTTAGCAAAGATAGAGCACTCTCACTTCCCCCCCACCGACCCTACGATTGCGGTATCGATTTGCTAGCCGGAGCGGCTTTACCATCGACCCGTTTGTACAAGGTGTCTAACACCGAACTCAAAGCACTAGAGGAATACATAAACACTTCAATAGCTGCGGGCCTCATTCGCCCCTCGACCGCACCAGTAGCCGCCGGATTTTTTTTTGTCGAAAAGAAGGACAAGTCCCTACGGCCTTGTATAGACTACCGCGCTCTTAATCTGATTACTGTCAAGAATAAGTATCCTCTTCCTCTCCTTGATTCTGCATTTACTCCCTTACAGTCCGCAAGGTTTTTTACTAAACTCGATCTACGTAACGCGTACCATCTAGTTCGCATCCGAGAGGGGGATGAATGGAAGACCGCATTCAACACTCCTCTCGGACATTTTGAGTATCTTGTCATGCCGTTTGGACTTACAAATGCACCTGGCGTTTTTCAGGGCTTCATTAATGATATTTTTCGGGACATGACAGGGCGGTTTCTCTTCGTTTACCTGGACGACATATTAATTTATTCTTCGACATTTGACGAACATGTGCAGCAGGTTCGGTTAGTCCTTCAACGTTTGCTCGAAAATAAACTGTTCGTCAAGGCAGAAAAATGCGAGTTTCACTCATCTTCCATACCCTTCTTAGGATTTATCATTGAGGAGGGTAGACTCAGACCGGACCCTGCTAAGGTCAAAGCAGTAGTAGACTGGCCCACTCCGGTGTCCAAGAAGCACCTCCAGAGATTCTTGGGCTTCTCTAATTTTTATCGGCGATTTATTCGCAATTTTAGTCGCGTCGCGGAGCCACTTACGAGGCTAACTTCTACTAAGGTTCTGTTTGAATGGACACCCGATGCTAATTCCGCGTTCCTAAGGCTAAAAAGATTGTTTACGTCGGCTCCTGTGCTTTGTTACCCTGACCGTTCTCTCCAATTTTTTGTTGAAGTGGACGCTTCTGATTCAGGTGTAGGGGCCGTACTCTCCCAGCAATCTACCAGCGACCAGAAGTTGCACCCCTGTGCTTTCTTCTCTCGTCGCCTATCCCCTGCCGAGAAGAATTATGACATTGGCAACAGGGAGCTTCTGGCGGTCATCTTGGCCCTTCAGGAGTGGAGACACTGGCTGGAAGGGGCGGAGCTACCATTCATCGTCTACACGGACCACAAGAACCTGGCCTACTTAAGGACCGCACAGAGACTGAACCCTCGCCAGGCCAGGTGGGCACTATTTCTGACCCGTTTTATCTTTATCATCACTTTCCGACCTGGTTCTCAGAATGGGAAGCCCGATGCCCTGTCCCGTGTCTACTCTTCGTCCTTGGAAGATTCCTCACCTGAACCTATTGTTCCCCATACCCACTTCATTGGGGGACTCCAGTGGGACATCGAGCGGCAGGTCTTGGAGGCCCTGAAGTCGGACACATCTCCGCGGGGCTGCCCACCAGGTCGGCTGTTTGTGGTTCCTCGGCTCCGTTCCAGCGTTCTGGATTGGGCACACGGGTCGAAGATCGCTTGCCATCCAGGCATTCGTCGCACCAGTTTTATCCTCTCCCAGCGTTTTTGGTGGCCATCCATTCTGGCAGATACGAAGGCGTTTGTGGCAGCATGTCGGGTCTGCTCCCGGAACAAGGCATCCCACCAGGCTCCAGCAGGACTGCTACACCCATTACCCATCCCCTCCCGCCCGTGGTCACACATAGCTGTGGATTTTGTCACAGGACTGCCCCCCTCTGAGGGAAGCGACACCATCTTGACCATTGTGGACCGGTTCTCGAAGATGGCCCATTTCGTAGCCCTCCCCAAGCTGCCGTCTGCTCTTGAAACAGCCCAATTATTAGTGCTCCACGCTTTCCGGCTGCACGGCATCCCCACTGATGTTGTATCCGACAGAGGGCCACAGTTCTCCTCGGCCGTCTGGAGAGCATTCTGCAAGTCTCTGGGGGCCTCCCCTAGCCTATCCTCCGGCTACCACCCTCAGAGCAATGGACAGACCGAGCGGACCAACCAAGACCTGGAGGCGGCCATCCGGTGCACGTGTCATCAGCAACCCGCAACCTGGTCTGAAAGTCTCCCTTGGATAGAATACGCTCACAACTCTCTCATTAGCTCCGCCACCGGTCTGTCTCCATTTCACGTCGCCTATGGTTTCCAACCCCCAGTTTTTCCTTCTACCCAACCCAATGCCGACGTACCATCCGTAACGGCACACCTGCGTCGGGCTCACCAGGCTTGGCGCAACACCAGGGCTGCGTTAAAAAGAACATCGGCCAGGAACCAGGTCTTAGCCAACCGACATCGCACACCAGCCCCACACTACCAGTTGGGACAGAAGGTCTGGTTATCGTCTCGGGACCTACCATTGGCCACCGAATCTAGGAAACTGGCTCCCAGGTTCATTGGACCATTCCCCATTGCCAAGATCATCAATCGTGTGGCAGTCAAGCTCCATCTCCCTAGATCTCTCAAGTGCCATCCCGTTTTTCACGTGTCCCGCATCAAGCCTGTCTCATCCAGCCCACTCAGCCCTCCGGAGGTACCGCCTCCTCCACCCAGGCTGGTTGATGGTCACCCAGCATTTACTGTAAACACCATCTTGGATGTGAGAAGAAGGGGAAGGGGTTTCCAATACCTGGTGGACTGGGAGGGGTACGGCCCAGAGGAACGGTCATGGATTTCTAGATCGCTTATAATTGACAAGGACTTGATCAAGGACTTTTACGTTCGATTCCCAGACAAGCCAGGTAGGCCGCCAGGAGGCGTCCGTTGAGGGGGGGGTACTGTGGTAATCTGTAAATGTCCTTGCCTATTTCTATTGTCTGCACCATATTCACTCTCTCTCTCATCCACAGTATGGAGTGCAGCTGGCGCAAGGCAGCAGCACACACCTGACATTGATTAGAAGCAGCCTATTTAACCTGGCTGCTGACGGCCGGTGAGCGCCGGAACTTTGTCACTGCTTGCTTCAGACTCATTTGTATTTAGACTCGCCAGCGGACTCACTAGTTTGTCTTGTGCTTCATCTCAGGTTTGCTTGTATTTTTCCTAGCCTTGTCTAGCGCCTTTATTTTGTACTTTGATTTTTTCAGTAATACTTCTTTCATTAAGTATGTCTCCTAGCCTTGTCTAGCGCTTTTGGTTTTTTGTAGGTATTTATATTAGTAGTTTGTTACATGGTGTGTTGTGTTTTCCACCATCGCCATTGTTTTGTTTCGCTACCTTGTGCTTCCGCCAAATAAAGAGGAAGAACAATTGAAAACCCAAACTCGTCTCTGCATCCTTGGGATCCACATCACCACATCCTAACAGCCAGATTAATTTTCGGGAGCAAAACATACATAAAGAGAACTTTTCAGTGAAATGTTGGTCATTTGAACGCTGCGGGTCCTTTAACATCTTACATGTTACACAAATGCATGTGAACCAGTCCAAAGTCACATTAATCCAAATGTATTTTAAGCGAGTTTGCTCCATGTTGAACTTGTTTCACATTTCACAGCCTGCAGAATCTGCCAGGGGCATTTTAAAGTTCCGCCACCTCAACACGCGCCCCTAGAATATATTTTCATTACAATGTCATAACACCACAAATATACTGTATGACCGACACCAATAAAATGTTCATTTCTTTTTCTTTTCTTTTTTTTTTTTTAATCAGAGTCCAGAATAGCTTTTACTGGGATCCCACTGCTGAGACAGGCTTTTGGCACAGCGCTCCTGTTCTAACCTAAATTATCATACAAAAGAAATAAAGAATTAGATTTCGTTATTTCACGCAGCCCCTCATCAGACACTTGTGGACACAACACAGCAGCATCAAAGCAAGAAGAAAATCAATTATTTTTCGCTCTGCCTTACTCAGTCATCGCATTTAGTCCCCCAAGTTTATGAAGGCACAAATTATAATTAGTCTACAAAGACTCGCTGAATATTCAGTGAGTCTACATCCGCGGTGTCTTTTCACCACAATGTACAATGAAAATAGACGGGTACACAACACATGTTGGGGGCAGATTTTTGATTAGGCCGGCTGGACAAAAATAGATTAGTTTACATTATGGAAATAAATTCATTTCAACTTTACTGAAAGCTTTGAAGGAGGCACTCTAAATGTACTCATAATAAAAAATAATGAGCATCCTTAATAAGATGATGCTAAAGTAAATTTACTGGTATATTTGGTATTAGCCCACATACTCTGTTTGTCATTAGAGTAAATGTCACTTGTTCCTTCTGTCATTTTGATTTTGTGTTCCGTAAAAGAGAAAATTGTCAGAGAAAAAAACAAAAACAACAGACAAACAGAAAACTGAAAAATATACTTGCGCTTTTATTCTGAAGGGGATTTTTAATGAAAAAGGGTGTCTAATTGCGAGTGTGTATGTTTTTAATGTAAAATAGCATTACGCTAGTGCATTTGTTTATAAACATTTTGTTGATGTTGAATGTCACAATAAAATTATGCTGTGAGTTGTAATAGACATGATTTATTTTAGTGTACAGTAGTAACTAAACTTACCAGCTTAATTGGTACTATTACTCAAAAAACTTGTATGTAAAAATCAAAGTTGCCCTTTGAAAATAATTTAAATATTTGTAATCGGTACTTGGCACTCTTAAAACATCACAATTTTAACAGGTAACATGCTTTGAAAAAAAAAACCTAATTAAGATAAGCAATATTGTATCATTTGTATAATAAACTGGGGGTGGGTGATACTACAAATGTTGGTATCGTTCCGATACCAAGTAAATACAGGGCTAGTACGAGTGTTATCGATACCGATACTTTGACTTGAAATGACAATCATCGAAAGATTTTGTGAATTTGTCTCTATTAAGTTGATTATGACTATGATAATGCTGGAAAATTGTTTTATTTAATAAAGATGTTTTATAAATTAATGCAACTATACAAAACAATGCAGTACACAATTTATTAATATATCTCATGTTTATTTATACACAACTGATTCGTAAAAAAAAGTGTAAAATGACAAAACTGCAACAAAAATATAAATATACAAATGTTCATGGTTCATGGTTTAAGTTTATTTCGAGCATGCATAGAGTTACAATGCATCACATATTTCCAGTTTGTCTTTACAACATGTCTGAAAAAGAGTAGGAAGAAGCAGAGCTAACAACAATGTCAACAAAACAACATAGATTACTTCTATTTTGAGCAGATATTCTTGAAAAATAAAGTCTGCAGTTAGAAGCAGGTAAGGGGAAGGGTAAAGTATGCCTGAGTAAACAGTAGAAAGCTGTCGCATAAACTCTAAGGAAAAGCGAGTAGTTTGCTGGATGTACGGATGAGAAACTGCATCAAAAGTATCCATCCCATCAAAGTAGTATTGATCGGATACCGATACCCACCTTAGTAACCATACTATCGATATTTAGATTGACACGCCCACCTTTTATGCGAAACAAACAATACAATATAAACCACAAACTGCAGTAGTTTTATGAAGTGATGTACGTAATAATAATGTAATGCATTTACCTCAACAATATCTCCTTCGAGCTGCTTCTTTGTCAAACACACCACCAGCAGCTTCTCCATATTTTTATGGATACATGTCTAACAATTAGCAGAGAGACAACTTGTACCTCAAAAACTCATTAGTCAAGGTGACACTGCATTCTGTTTCACTGTACTTCAAAATAAAGTATCCTAGATCAGTGTTTTACAACCACACTAGTGTGCCGTGAGATACAGTCTGGTGTGCCGTGGGAGATTATCTAATTTCACTTATTTGGGGTAAAAAATATTTTTTGCAAACCAGTAATTATAGTCCGCAAATGATGTGTTGTTGTTGAGTGTCGGTGCTGTCTAGAGCTCGGCAGAGTAACCGTGTAATACTCTTCCATATCAGTAGGTGGCAGCCGGTAGCTAATTGCTTTGTAGATGTCGGAAACAGTGGAAGGCAGTGTGCAGGTACAAAGGTGTCTAATGCTTAAACAAAAAATAAACAAAAGGTGATTGCCCCTAAGAAAAGGCATTGAAGCTTAGGGAAGGCTATGCAGAACAAAACTAAAACTGAACTGGCTACAAAGTAAACATAAACAGAATGCTGGACGACAGCAAAGACTTACTGTGAAGCAAAGATGGCGTCCACAATGTACATCCGAACATGACATGACAATCGACAATGTACCCACGAAGAAGGATAAAAACAAAGTAGATGCGGGAAATATCGCTCAAAGGAAGACCTGAAACTGCTACAGGAAAATACCAAAAAAAGAGAAAAAGCCACCAAAATTGGAGCACAAGACAAGAACTAAAACACAACACACAGGAAAACAGCAAAAAACTCCAAATAAGTCACGGCGTGATGTGACAGGTGGTGACAGTACACCTACTTTGAGACAAGAGCTATAGTGATGCATGCTTGGTTATGGTTTAAAGTCATATCCAACAATTGTGACAACGACTGTTTACTGTCAACTGAGTTTCGTTGTTTAATGATTTCTGCTGGTGGTGTGCCTCCGGATTTTGTCAACGCAAAAAATGTGCCTTGGCTCAAAAAAGGTTGAAAATCACTGTCCTAGATGGACAAGTACAGACAAAACGTTAGCAGGAGCAAGAATAGACACATTTAGTGTAAAAACAAGTTAGTTTGTGGATAAAAACATATTATTCCTAAAATGTTCATTAAACTTGTTTTGTGATGGCACACTTAAATCTGAGGTAGTAACCTATGACGTAAAGAACCACGGTGAAACAATTCCCCCTGCTGTTGTGCAAATGGTCCATACGATAGGTGGAAAGAGGCAATTAACAACAACAATTGTCTATTAAGGTGAAAATGGTTTTTCAGGTGGTTTTCACAGATCATTTCCTTCGCTTCATTCTTTCTGGCGAACTCCTGGCTGGTTTAGCCTGTTTCTAGTGCCCTCGCCACCAGTGGCGTGCAGTCACTAGAGGCAGGGGAGGCGGGGCCTCACCTGACATCATGGAAAGAAAAAAAAAAAGTAAAAAGAAAAAAAAAAAAAATTAAATTGTTATATGTATCCAGTGATTATACTAAAGTTATTTTCCATTTAACTTCACCAGTTTTAGATTATTTTTATTTTTATTTTCACATTTGCCGTTCAAATACTGAGAAGAGACGGTGCGGTGATCAGCAGCCAGTTGAGGCACTTGTGCCTCACCATGGATTGCGACTCGGCTAACTGCTGGCCTGCTGTGCAGTGAGACCGTATTGCTATATGAATTATATTATACATTTCCATAGTTCAGTTAGCTGAGGTATATAATGTACAGTGTATTTTGTCAACAACTGTATGTGTGTAACGTATTTTTAGTGCTGAGCGATCATAAAACTGCTGCGGAGACACACTGTGTGAGGCTCGTATCATAACCCCGCCTCCTGGTGCCAAGCCTCCGCCGCAGAATGCACCGCCCGACAGGAGCGCCGCGGCCACACCAACCAAAGCCCACACCCAAACCCTCCACGTGCAAGACCGAATCCACCCAAAAAAAGTCACTTAACAAGAAGCCAAAAAGTGCAAAAACAACAATGCTCGCGCTGCAGGAGCCGCGAACGACCGCAGGGACACAACATTAGGTACACCTGCACTGCAGGTTCATATGTTTGTAAATCTGACTGTGATGATGCAGTCGTGCCTCACCAGACATCAACCTCACCGCACGCCACTGCTTGCCACATAAGTTGCTCAGGTAGTGCAACTCTACCAGGATTGCTCAACTGTATAAATTGTGTTTGTGTCTCGCAGCGAGTGTTCTGAAAATTACTTTTAAAAGTAATTAATTATAGTTACTTTACCAAAAAAAAGTAATTGCATTACTAACAGAATTACTCTTTAATATATGTAATTAATTACTAGGGAAAGTAATTAATATGTTACTTAAAACAAAAACTTCAAATATCAGGCATGTAGTTGAGATTATGATTGTGCGTGTGTGTGTGCTTTTAAAAGGCGGGGTCTGTTGCCCAGTGATGTGTGATGTCATCGAAGGATTAAACGGAGCTGTTTGTTAGCTTTAGCAGTTAGCAGCAGGAGTTTGTCGGCTCTTTTGTATCTTTTCCCTGATTTGTTTTACGTTTGGTAATAAAGAAATGTAATATGCTTCGATGGCTGTCATATCTTCTTGTTAACTAACAGTGTATTGTTTGAATGGCAAGTTTGTCACTTCAAGCATTGATGTGTTGTTCATTATTCTCATTGTGTTCATGTGCACCCTAACCCTAACCTTAACCCCTAACCCTAACCCTAACCCTAACCCCTAAACCATTTTAGTGTGAGGCTGCTTTGCTTCCACTAGTAAAAAAGATATCTCCTGTATTGAACTTGCTGCACTTATGACACTGTCTTTTTTATTAATTTTTATTTTATTTTAATTTTTTATAAACAATGCACAAAAATACCATAACAATACAATTCCAATTTCAAAACCAAACCTGGCCCAGCAACATTCAGAATAGCAATCAACAGAGCAATTGAGAGGACACACAAACATGACACACAACAATCCAAAAGTAGTCATACAAAAATGAACAATATCAACAACAGCATCAATATTAACAATAAGTCCAACACGGCAGTGACCAGAAATCCCTCATTGACATTAAATAAGTCATATTTTAGGTTAATTTAATAGTTAAAACAAATTTAAGTAATGGATCCCATATTCCAATATATGACTCATTATTATCTAAACTAAATGCATTTTTTTTTACTGATATAAATTCCATAGCTTGTGTATACCAGCAGTGTTGGGACTAACGCGTTCCAAAGTAACGCGTTACTGTAACGCCGTTATTTTCGGTGGTAACTAGTAATCTAACGCGTTATTTTTTATATTCAGTAACTCAGTTACCGTTACTACATGATGCGTTACTGCGTTATTTTACGTTATTTTCTATGTAGTATCGGCTAGAAACAGAAGATCTGAGTGTGTTTTATTGGAGCGCTGCGGTGTCGTCCTTCTGTGTCACAAGGAAAAGAAAAGGCCTTCTTTGTGTGGGTGGGGGCCGGGTGAGGGCTACCAGACCGTAGTCGAGGAGCGCAGGGGACACGTTCCTCCAGGGCCTATGTACTTCGGGGCTAACAACCTTCACTTTACCCGGAAGTGAGTCTTTACAGCTGAGGGTGAATGACGAGGCCGGCGGTTTGTTGCAACTTTGTGACTTTATTGGACGCAGCCATCCACCAAGCTAGAGCACCTGCTCACGCTCTCTCACCTCTCTCGCCCTCTTACTCACTGACGTCACTCACCTCACATGCTGTCATATCTTAAAGGGCCACACACACACACACACACATACGCTACTCTCATAACAACTGACAAGACATCATGGCGAAGCCAGAAGTCGAGTTTCTTAACATGGAGACATTCTCAATACTTTTCTTTTGTTGAGCACAAAGAAAATAACACTTTAGTTAAATGTAAGTTGTGTCTTGGATCAAAGATCCTATCTACTTAAAAGTTAAAGTTAAAGTGCCATTATGTTGCAGCTATTTAAAAGAGATTTGTCAATTTGTTCTGGCCTGAAATAAATTGGCCCTTTGAAACATATCTTTGTCTTTGTGTGTTGTATGTAGACCACATTGCTTAGCAGAGTTCAGTGATGCAAATGCATGTCAAGTTGATCAACAGATTGTATTATTCTCCAGTGCAATAACAGTACTGAAATGAAGGCTAAAATGGCATTAATAGGAGCCTTAAAAAAAAAAGAAGAAAAAAAAAGAAGAAGTAACTAAATAGTTACTTTTCACAGTAACGCATTCTTTTTTGGTGTAAGTAACTTAGTTAGTAGCTGAGTTACTTTTGAAATAAAGTAACTAGTAACTGTAACTAGTTACTGGTTTTCAGTAACTAACCCAACACTGTATACCAGTCAGTATGAGTTGGACGCTGTCTTGTTGTCGACATAAAACCACATCAAGCTATTGCTAACGGCGTTGTAACGAACCTAAAAGTAATTCATTACATTACTTGTTACTAGTAATAGTAACGCCGTTATTATATAGCATCGTTGTTACGAACAGTGCTCCCAGCACAGTGTCACAAGGGAACGAGATGGAGGAGACAGGCCAGTCAACCAGGAGAGGGCCAGAGAAGAGCAACCAGCAGTAACATTGTTACTGGTTCCTTTAAACCAGGGGTGTCCAAAGTGCGGCCCGGGGGCCATTCGTGGCCCGCAGCTAATTGTTTACCGGCCCGCCACACATTCTGCAAAAATTGCAAAATTGATAATATTGCAAAAATTTAAAAAAACATTTAAAAAAAGTGGAATGAGGTGAAATCTAACAAGAAAAAGTTGCAATGTTGACACAAAGCTGCCATGCAGGCTGTTTTTTATCAGTCTTTGTTTATTTTTATTTTTTTTGCCGCTGCTAAAAAAAAAAAAGACTAAAAATCTGTTATAATGAATTATTAGTTAAAAAATATCACTTTAAAATGTTTTATGCGGAAAAAATATTGCATATATTGTGTGGTTGCCATAAAAAAAACATCAACGTTTTATTTGACAAAAGAGCATAATACAAACAAAATAATAGTTCAAACGTAAAATCGACAGATATATCTGAAGTTGATCTCGTAATTTAAGTGTTAAAAGTAAAAAAATAAAAATAAAAATGTATCACTTCATGAGTGGGGGACCTTTTGGATCCCAAAAATATTTAGTAGGATTTTATTTAACATTTAACTGTGATTACTCAAAAATATTAAAGAATTAAAATCAATGGTGTCCAGCATTATTGATCTTTTAGGGCTCTAATTACTAAATACTGCATATTTCAGTTTTACTATAAAAAACAAAGTTGTCTTTGACAGAAAAGGCATAAAACCTTTTTTTTTTTTTTTTTATACTTAATATCAACCTGAAGTTGATATAGAGATTTACTGTAAGCGTTAAATAAAAAATAATAATAATTTGACTTATTTTTTACATTTTAATGACTGAGACCCTGTATGGTCCCCGGGAGCCCTAAATGTTAAAAAAAAAAATCCATATATTTTGTTAAGGTTTGAAAATGAAAAATATCAAAATGGCCCCCGCATGCTTAAATGTTTCCGTGTACGGCCCTCAGTGAAAAAAGTTTGGATACCCCTGCTTTAAACAAAGCCCTACAAATGAATCTCCAGCAGGCCACTCATGTGCATATTTTTTTCCCAAACTGTTAGAAACAGACTCCATAGTAGCATGCATGCTCAACATGAGGCATGGGGCCTTATTGGTATTTGCAAGAGAACACTAGATTTGGTAGATTGCATACTGAGCACATGTAACAGAGTCATGCAAATCTGTTCTGATGATCCTGCACGACCGTGTTGACGATGAGTCAAAGATGGCTTATCTGTGTGGGATAAATAACGGACGTAATAATTTGGCGAAAGACGTATGTCCTATGTATACTGTAAGCAGTAAAATGAATGTGTTCCTTCGTATGTGCCTTTCGTGTTTTCCTTTGAGCGATACTTCCCGCATCTACTTTGTTTTAGCAATCAAGGATATTTCAGTTGTTTTTATCCTTCTTTGTGGGGACATTGTTGATTGTCATGTCATGTTCGGATGTACTTTGTGGACGCCGTCTTTGCTCCACAGTAAGTCTTTGCTGTCGTCCAGCATTCTGTTTTTGTTCACTTTGAAGCCAGTTCAGTTTTAGTTTCGTTCTGCATAGGCATCCCTAAGCTTCAATTCCTTTTCCTAGGGGCACTCACATTTTGTTTATTTTTGGTTTAAGCATTAGACACCTTTTTACCTGCACGCTGCCTCCTGCTGTTTCCGAAATCTACAAAGCAATTAGCTCCCGGAGGCCACCTACTGATATGGAAGAGTATTACACGGTTACCCTGCCGAGCTCTAGACAGCACCTACACTCAACAACAACACATAATTTGCAGACTATAATTACAAACATCTTTAACTCAAATAGGTGAACCTAGATAATCTCCCACGGCACACCAGTGGTTGAAAAACACTGCCCTACCCAATCAGTGTCTCATCAATCACATGCCTAAAAGGGAGTGCACACAGTCATGTGGAGGCTTTACATACTGCTGAGTCACATTATGACTTTTGGGGATATTCACGGAAGTTGGATCCGCCACTTTGATGTTGATTAAAATTTGTATTCGGATTACTTTTTTTCTGCAATTTATCCGGCAAAATCAGTAAACAATTTTCAACTGAAATCTGGATTGTGTTACGATTTAAAAGGCTTTTAGTGATTCCTAATTAAAATATTCATACTCAATAAAGGTTAGCTTTGAATGAATTTCTCGAATGTAGAGTTCCGCATGGTAACATTGCACCACACGAGCGTCACAAAGCAGAGTGAGAAAATACACAATGCCTGGGGAGCTTTCAGTCAATCACTCGCACCGCGAGTCAGATTCCCAAAGAGAAGCCTGTAATACCAAACCTGCAGACTTAGATTAGACTTCAACCTGCTCTTCCCCCTCACAAAATCCTATTAGGAAAAAAGGACGAAAATCATAATAAAAGATGAGCTGCTAGCAAATGGAAAAAACTAGCGACAAATTTAACACGTTAATATTCATGTGCACTGCTTATCTCGTATGGTTTGCATGCGGAATGTTCTGCAGCTCAGTCATCCCTTGATGATAAATAGCAGAAATGAATGAGCTTTAAAGGCCTACTGAAATGATTTTTTTTTTTATTTAAACGGGGATAGCAGATCCATTCTATGTGTCATACTTGATCATTTCGCGATGTTGCCATATTTTTGCTGAAAGGATTTAGTAGAGAACATCGACGATAAAGTTTGCAACTTTTGGTCGCTGATTAAAAAAAGCCTTGCCTGTACCGGAAGTAGCGTGCAACACAGGTTGAAAGGCTCCTCACATTTCCCCATTGTTTACACCAGCAGCGAGAGCGATTCGGATCGAGAAAGCGACGATTACCCCATTAATTTTAGCAAGGATGAAATATTTGTGGATGAGGAACGTGAGAGTGAAGGACTAGAGTGCAGTGCAGGACGCATCTTTTTTCGCTCTGACCGTAACTTAGGTACAAGCTGGCTCATTGGATTCCACACTCTCTCCTTTTTCTATTGTGGATCACGGATTTGTATTTTAAACCACCTCGGATACTATATCCTCTTGAAAATGAGAGTCGAGAACGCGAAATGGACATTCACAGTGACTTTTATCTCCACGACAATACATCGGCGAAGCACTTTAGCTACGGAGCTGACGTGATAGCATCGGGCTTAACTGAAGATAGAAACAAAAGAAATAAACCCTTGACTGGAAGGATAGACAGAAAATCAACAATACTATTAAACCGTGGACATGTAAATACACGGTTAATGCTTTCCAGCCTGGCGAAGCTTGACAATGCTGTTGCTAACGACACCATTGAAGCTAACTTAGCAACGGGACCTCAAAAAGCTATGCTAAAAACATTAGCTATCCACCTACGCCAGCCAGCCCTCATCTGCTCATCAACACCCGTGCTCACCTGCGTTCCAGCGATCGACGGCGTGACGAAGGACTTCACCCGATCATCCGTGCGGTCGGCGGCTAGCGTGTCTGCTATCCAAGTCAAAGTCCTCCTGGCTGTGTTGCTATAGCCAGCCGCTAATACACCGATCCCACCTACAACTTTCTTCTTTGCAGTCTTCATTGTTCATTAAACAAATTGCAAAAGATTCACCAACACAGATGTCCAGAATACTGTGGAATTTTGAGATGAAAACAGAGCTTTTTGTATTGAATGCAATGGTGTCCGAATACTTCCGTTTCAACGATTGAAGTCACGCGCATACGTCATCATACATAGACGTTTTCAACCGGAAGTGTAGCGGGAAATTTAAAATGTCACTTTATAAGTTAACCCGGCCGTATTGGCATGTGTTGCAATGTTAAGATTTCATCATTGATATATAAACTATCAGACTGCGTGGTCGGTAGTAGTTGGTTTCAGTAGGCCTTTAAGGAATGCTGTGATCATAATCAACTCACTGACGACTCCTGTGTCAGCTGAGGACTTATTTAGCTAGGCTGACCATACGTCCTCTTTTCCCCGGACATGTCCTCTTTTGAGGGCGTGTCCGGGGTGTCCGGGCGTTTTTTTTAAAATGCCTCAAATGTCCGGCATTTTGAATTAGGGTTGCGTGTCTTTTCATTGTACGTCCAGGGTTTGTCACGGCCAGGGCGCATTAGAATGCGCCCTCATCTGTTCGTCCTGACGAACGCATCTCGGGACACGCCCACGGCCGCGGCGCACATCCAGGGATGCGCGTCTCCGCCCTGCAGCTGCCACCAGCTGCAATCATTTACTGGCAATCGGCACACTTGCCTGTAATGAAGGAGCTGCCTACATAATAAATCTTTGTATATACTGCCCTCTGGTGTCTGAGCCGTCACCTCCCTTAGTCCAACTACAACAGGGTAATTTAAACAAAACAAACTGAAGGTGTGCGCACGCAGAAAAATGTGTGAGGGAGGGGCAGAGACACAGAGCGAGAGAGCTAGTGAGTGAATTCAGAGACCATACTTGCCAACCTTCCCGTTTTTAGCGGAAGACTCCCGGTATTCAGCGCCTCTCCCGATAACCTCCCGGCAGACAAGAGACAGACAAACATGCCGAAACGTAAATGCAATTTCACGGAGGATTTGCGGAAAAAGTATTCATGTTTTCGTCCTGGCCGTGACACATGGGAAGCAGAATGCACCGTGTGCAAAGCAGGAACGTACGTATCTTTGGCAAATAAAGGGGCTAAAGATCTACAAGCCCATATTGACACTAAAAAGCACAAAACAGCTGTGCAGGGCGAGAGCTCGTCTACTAAATTGACAGAGTACTTTGTGCGACCTGGAAAAGGAGAAGACGTTGTAAACGCAGCAGAGGGTGTTTTAGCATTCCACACAGTCAAACACCATAACAGTTACAGGTCGATGGATTGCACCAGTGCTTTGCTGAAAAAAGCATTCCCAGACTCAGACACGGCAAAAAAGTTTTCAAGTGCACGCACCAAAACAGAGGCGATTGTCAACAGTGTTATAGCGCCCCACAGCATCGACATTGCGCTAGAGGCGCTCAAAGAAATAAAGTACTGTGGCATCGCTACAGATGGGAGTAACCATGGTGCAGTGAAAATATTCCCAATCATAATCCAGTATTTTGACTGGAAGAAAGGTGGTGTACAATCAACATTGCTTGAGGTCAAAGACACACCTAATGAGACCATTGCAAACTTCTTGATTGAAACACTGACAAAAAATAATTTGTCAGAAAAATGTGTAGCATTTACTGGTGACAACTGCAACACAAACTTCGGAGGAATCAGACGTGATGAAGGGGGGAAGAATGTGTATGCAAATTTGAAGAAGCTGCTCCAGAATAAGACGCTGATCGGTGTGGATAATAAACAATTGTGTCCATCATGGTGCAGACACACTTGATATTGAAATTGAGAATATCATGTTCAAAATCTACCAGTACTTCCACATTTACACTGTGCGCACTGAGAGTTTGAAGGAGTACTGTGACTTTGTAGATGTTGAATACAGAAAGCTCCTTTCCCACAACAAGACACGATGGCTGTCATTATTCCCTGGAATCGAGAGGCTGCTGCAGATGTTTCCAGCATTAAAGGGATATTTTATGTCACAGGAAAAAACACCTGTAATGATCAAGAGGTTTTTTGAAAATGAATTCAGTGAAATTTACCTCTGGCACATGCATTCACTCACATGTGTGTTCCACTCACCCATTAAAGAAATGGAAAAGGAAAATAATTCCATTGTTGAAGTGCGTAACATCTTGCAGAGAGTCCACACAACACTTGAGGAACGGCAGAGAAACAACTTCATGTCCCTGAGAGTTAAGGGACTCCTGGCACAGAAGCGCACAGATGGGCATGGAAAATAATGTGAACAGTTCTATGCTGATGTGCAGGGTCTCTACAGTGCATGCCTGCAGTATCTCCAGAAGTGGATGACACCCATGGAAGAATTCACCCCATTCATGTGGATGGATCTGAGTCAGACACCTAGTTGTAATGATGTGGAAGCCTGCATCGAGTACCTTGGAGAAAAGGGGGTGCCAATTGATGATGCCAAGTGTTTTGATCAGGTCACCAATCTCAAGAAATTCACTGAGAGTAGCAACAGTGATGGAGAGTTCAATGGCCTGCAAGTGCACCAGAAGTGGTGCAAATATTTTGAGAAGGCCAAAAGCATTGCATGTTACTCAGAGCTGCTGAAGATTGCACAGTTTGTCTTTGCCCTTCCTTCTCACAATGCAAATGTTGAGAGGGTTTTCTCACTGATGCAGAGCCAGTGGACCAAGGAAAAGAGCAGGTTGTCTGTTGAGTCATTGAAAGGGCTTCTATTTGTACAATACAACTTCACAGAAACACCCTGCACGGACTTCCATGCTTATTTGATGAGCAACCGGAAACTGCTGGGGAAAATAAGCTCTTCAGCTAAATATGCATGGGCAAACAAGGAAGGCCAGGGAGACGAGGATGAAGACCCGGGAGATGAGGAGGAAAACCAAGGAGATAAGGCCAAGACGACTAAATAAGAAGAAACGCAATACAGTACTTCTCCTTTTTTTTGTTTTAAATGTTGACTCTGCATTATTATTTTTATTTTTTTTACAGAAGCCTAAAATATTTGGCTCAGAAATGCTACCTCTGTTTTTGTTGTTTTAAAGGCCTACTGAAATGATTTTTTTTTATTTAAACGGGGATAGCAGATCTATTCTATGTGTCATACTTGATCATTTCGCGATATTGCCATATTTTTGCTGAAAGGATTTAGTATAGAACAACGACGATAAAGATTGCAACTTTTGGTATCTGATAAAAAAAAGGCTTGCCCCTACCGGAAGTAGCGTGACGTAGTCAGTTGAACATATACGCAAAGTTCCCTATTGTTTACAATGATGGCCGCATGAAGTGAGAGAGATTCGGACCGAGAAAGCGACAATTTCCCCATTAATTTGAGCGAGGATGAAAGATTTGTGGATGAGTAAAGTGCAAGTGAAGGACTAGTGGGGAGTTGAAGCTATTCAGATAGGGAAGATGCTGTGAGAGCCGGGGGTGACCTGATATTCAGCTGGGAATGACTACAACAGTAAATAAACACAAGACATATATATACTCTATTAGCCACAACACAACCAGGCTTATATTTAACATGCCACAAATTAATCCTGCATAAAAACACCTGCGTGTTTGTTATGCTAGCTCCTAGCTCCTCTGCTAGCTCCTAGCTCCATAGAACACGCCAATACAATTCAAACACCTGATCAACACACACAATCACTCAGCCCAAAAGACCGTTCACCTAACCCAAGGTTCATAAAGCTTATATATTTTTAAAAAGTTACGTACGTGACGCGCACGTACGGTACGGTGCGTGTTATGCTAGCTCCTATGCTAGCTCCTAGCTCCATAGAACACGCCAATACAATTCAAACACCTGATCAACACACACAATCACTCAGCCCAAAAGACCGTTCACCTAACCCAAGGTTCATAAAGCTTATATATTTTTAAAAAGTTACGTACGTGACGCGCACGTACGGTACGGTACGTGTTATGCTAGCTCCTATGCTAGCTCCTAGCTCCATAGAACACGCCAATACAATTCAAACACCTGATCAACACACACAATCACTCAGCCCAAAAGACCGTTCACCTAACCCAAGGTTCATAAAGCTTATATATTTTAAAAAAGTTACGTACACACGCAAAAAAAAGTTGCGCACATACGGTCAAGCGATCAAATGTTTAGAAGCCAAAGCTGCATACTCACAGTAGCACGTCTGCGTCTTTGTCATTCAAATCAAAGTAATCCTGGTAAGAGTCTGTGTTGTCCCAGTTCTCTACAGGCGTCTGTGTATCGAAGTCAAAAGTCCTCCTGGTTAGAGTCTCTGTTATCCGAGTTCTTCCATCTTGACTGCATCTTTCGGGAATGGAAACAAAGAAGCGCCGGCTGTGTACTGTTGTGGCTGACTACTTTCGAAAAATACGTCCATTTCGCACCGACAACTTTCTTCTTTGCTTGCTCAGCTTCCTTCTCCATAATGCAATGAACATGATTGAAACAGATTCACGAACACAGATGTCCAGAATACTGTGGAATTATGAAATGAAAACAGAGCTTTTTCGTATTGGCTTCAATGTGGAAGGCATACCCGTGTTCCCTGGTCTACGTCACGCGCATACGTCATCCTCAGAGGCGTTTCGAACCGGAAGTTTAGCGGCAAATTTAAAATGTCACTTTATAAGTTAACCCGGCCGTATTGGCATGTGTTATAATGTTAAGATTTCATCATTGATATATAAACTATCAGACTGCGTGGTCGGTAGTAGTGGGTTTCAGTAGGCCTTTGTTTTAACTGATTTGTGAAATACTCTTCACCTATGGTGTATTCTCTGAAAACATCTGTTTTTGTTTCAAATGTTTTGAGGCATTATTTATATTTTTTACATTAGAATGGTCCACTAGACTGAGAAGAGACATTTTAAAGAATGGGCTGTTACCTGTTTTTTGTTTAAATATAATTAACCTGTTTTGAGGCATTATTTATGTTTATATTATATACAAGAGGTTATTTTGAATATTGCTACCTCTGTACTTTTTCTAAAACTGTGAATGTTACAGAATATAAGTGTGACTTATTTTGTTATATTGTCAACAGAGGAGAAAAAATGCTTTATTTAAATAAATATATTATTTATAAAGCAAGTTCAAGTATCATTGGCAAATGTTCACCTAACGCCTTGGCGTGCTGTCCGCCTTGGCACGCATATATGTGTCCTCTTTTTGGGATTTCAGAATATGGTCAGCCTAATTCAGCTATAATATTCATTGGTATAATATAACTCCACATTAGGACACGGTGGGGTGTTTGATTGATAGCATTGTTTCTTTCTTCTTCTTCCTTTTTATTTATTTTTTTAACTCCCACTTCACAACTTCACTTCTTTCTTCAAAACGAGCTAACCTAAAAAAGTCAGTCTGTGTGCAGGTTTAGCTATGGAGAGCTCAGCACAGCACCCTGAGCTAAATAATAGATGCTAGTTGCTTTATGTAGAAGAATGATTGACTATTGTTGGGAGTGTTTATAGTCATTACTGAAACAATAGTATAATGAAATTTAAAGGGCCCCTCTGATTCTGACAACATTGGCACTTATTCCGGAACTAAAATGATGTCCACAGATAAAACGACCCCCAAAATAGTCATTGTGGTGATTTTAGGATTGTTTTCTAACCATTTTGGAACGCCCACTGTCAGCTCCGAAATGTGGGCAGGCCTGCTGACTTCACCTCCAAAACACTGGAGGCAATTTTATACTGCGCAGTATGGGTTTGGTAGCGTCTTCATCCCGAGTCAAGTTATATTCCCACAGAATTCCAAGGAATTATCAAATATGTCCGCTAAATGTATTGTTGCAGGTTGGAGAAATATACCGTTTTTTCCGGACCATAAGGCGCACTGCCGATGAATGGTCTATTTTTGATCTTTTTTCATATATTAGGCACACAGGATTATAGGGTGCATTAAAGGAGTCATATTATTATGATTTTTTTCTAAATTGAAAACACTTCCTTGTGGTCTACATAACATGTAATGGTGGTTCTTTGGTCAAAATGTTGCATAGAAATTGCTTTACAGATCATCTTCAAGACGCTTTCTGACAGTCACTTCAGGATGCGCCATTTTGTGGGCGGTCTTATTTACGTGGCTCACCTTCGGCAGCGTCTTCTCCC
The DNA here is from genome assembly GCF_033978785.1 of Entelurus aequoreus. Classification (NCBI taxonomy): domain Eukaryota; kingdom Metazoa; phylum Chordata; class Actinopteri; order Syngnathiformes; family Syngnathidae; genus Entelurus; species Entelurus aequoreus. The sequence continues at coordinate 21,580,726 of NC_084751.1, read as the reverse complement.
CGTCATCTTTGTTGTAGCGTGCAAGGACGGGAGTGGAAGAAGTGTCGAAATATGATGCTAATTTATAAACTTCAATCCATAACGGAGCAGCATCTCCTCATCCAGAAACAACCACACCGGAAATGTGTCCCGTGAAAAACCGTCCGACCGGAACTCTAATAACTAAAGTTCCTTGGGTGAATAATGTGAACTCACTACGCCGGTATGTTTTAGCACTTTCATGGCTACTTTTTTTTTACACTACTTTATATTAGAAATGGCACTAAAACATTTACTACTAAAACATTTTGATATATTTTTGAGCGCCGTGTGTAATGTTCTATGGATGGCATTTAAAATGTTGGTGTTATTTACTTGACACTTAGCTCTTATGTTTGACTGCCATCTACTGGTCACACTTATAAATACACCATCTCCCAAATAAAATAGTATAGCGTCCCGGAAGAGCTGGTACTGCAGGGAATTCTGGGTATTTGTTCTGTTGTGTTTATGTTGTGTTGCGGTGCAAATATTCTCCCGAATTGTGTTTGTCATTGTTGTTTCGAGCGGTTTCACAATATGGCACATGTTTATGACAGTGTTGGCGTTGTTTATACGGCCACTCTTAGTGTAACATGTATGGCTGTTGACTAAGAATGCCCTTCATTCAGTTCTATGCGGCGTGCTCAGACTCAATATTATAATTTCAATTAGTTGTGATAATGCAGAGTGACAGATTTTCTTGACATCTGCAATTCATGACTATCCTCACCCCGTCCAATCTCTACAAAAGATTTGAGATGGGTAAACCTAACGAAACATATCCAATACATTAGGCTCACTGGTTTATAAGGCGCAGTATCGAGTGGTGAGGAAAAAAAAGGAAGCCATCGGAAAATAGGAAGTAGGGGTCAAAAGAATACATGTTTCCATTTATAAGCGATGCTTGTTTGTAACGATTCTTAATCGATTACAAAAAAAATCGAACATTGATTTGTAAAAAAAAGTTTTTTTAATTTAATTTTAAATCTGTCCTGTTCAGCCACATCATTCTGTTGATGTAGATGTTCATATCTGCTGTATATATTTACTTGAGAAAAGAGAAGTGTTGGTTACTTCTCCTGTTGCCTTATATGTATTTGACTTTATTTAATGTTTTGGAAGCACTTTAATAAACAAAACCAGTTTTCTTTTAAGTAATATAGAAATCTATGGACGAATTGAACTGGCACCCAATGTTATTCAAAAAAGTATTGATGTTGAATCCGGAATCATTTTGAATCGTGAATTGATTCTGAATCGAATAGTTACCCCCAAGAATGGATTTAAATCGTGTGGTGCCTAAAGATTCACAGCCCTACTGCATACATTTCCAAATGACGGGAATATGAAGAAGGGGACTTCTCCAGTCAAATTGACTTACGCAAAAAAGGACAGACCACACGAGAGGACTGTAATTTACAGCGATAATTTTAATAATTTTGACTGAAAAGAAGAAGGTTTTTGGTCAGACTTGGTATGGAAAAAAATGTGAAAACTCAAAAATCAGGAGCACCTTCAAGGGCAGAAAGACTGAGTCAGAACCTGTGGGAAAACCGAGAAAGAAGCGCAGACACTTATCTGAAAAACTAGGGAGAAAGAATGTAAGCCGCTTGTATTCTATTTTGTGTTCTCTTCTACTGATGTTTTGGTCACCCGGACGCTATTGGTCCTTTGGACCAGCTCAGTGGCCTTGTGGTTAGAGTGTCCGTCCTAAGACTGGAAAGTTGTGAGTCATACCAAAGACTATAAAAATGGGACCCATTACCTCCCTGCTTGGCACTCAGCATCAAGGGTTGGAATTGGGGGTTAAAATCACAAAATTATTACCGAGCGCGGCACACACTGCTGCTCACTGTTCCCCTCACCTCTCAGGGGGTGAACATGGGGATGGGTCAAATGCAGAGGACACATTTCACCACACCCAGTGTGTGTGTGTGATGATCGTTGGTACTTTAACTTTAAGTTAGAGACATTTAACAGGTATGGATGCTTACAGTGCATTCTTAGTTGCGTTTGACACTTGTAACGTCAACACACTAAAATGGTCACTTCAAAACAAAACAAAATAGACAGAAAATGGTGGGAAATGTTCGAAATGGACATGTTTACAATGGCTCTATTGCAGTGGTTCTTAACCTTGTTGGAGGAACCGAACCCCACCAGTTTCATATGTGCATTCACCAAACCCTTCTTTAGTGAAAAATAAAATGTTTTTTTTTTTCAAATTCAAGACAAAGTTATATGTTTTTGGTAACACTTTAGTATGGGGAACATATTCTAAGTAACAAAGACTTAATTTAGAGTTTTTTGGACACTGGGGGAACATATTCTAGGTAACAAAGACTTAATTTAGAGTTATTTGGTTAGGGTTAGGGTTAGAGGGTTAGGGCCAGGGTTATTAGGCTTATAATAAGGCCATGCCGAATAAGACATTAATAAGTACTTTATAATGATTAGTTAAGAGCCAATATGTTACTAATTTGCATGTTAATAAGCAACTAATTAATGGTGAATATGTTCCCCATACTAAAGTGTTACCATATTTTTTTACTGGTGCACAAAATGAACCGTGCATGAACATCACCTTGTTCAAAGAACAAAACCAACACAGTGCATAAACTCACAACAACTTACACACCTGCAAATCAGTCTGACTTCTGCTGTTGTCTTATCCGTAATACGCCGATGGGGAGAAGTTTTTATTTACACACTGAGTCGGGTGTGTTTTGAACTCCGCCCCTAGGGTTTGATCGAACCCAGGTTAAGAACCACTGCTCTATTGTGACAAAATCCACATTTATACCTCAATTGAACAAGTTCCTTTTTGCCACGTGCGCTACCTCTCTGTTTCGTGATAACAGGTTGCACCGTTTTTGCATAATCTTACCAATGTCAAGCAAAGCAAAATATGCCCAAATATTCAAACTTTGGCAAATTGTGTTCACCGAAGTATGCCCAACTGAGCACCTCTGCTTCTAATAACCAACGAGGTCAAAACCCGTTATCGTTTGGCCTTTGAAATGATATGTGACCCACTTAATTAACCAGCCAAACCCGTAACAAAAAAGCACGAGAAGGTTTAATAACACAAAGTGAACCATGAATGTAAAGCAGCACAGTCGCGCCTATGATAAGAGTCCACGACTTTTGGAGCGGGGGGGCATTAGAAAACCGACGAGAATACATTGGGTCATCACAACTGTGTGATTGCAGCAGAACACGCGTTAAGAGGGTTGAGGAGGGGAAGAGCACAAAAGAATCTCTAAATGTAAATGGGGATCTAATAAGCTCAGCGCAGCATAATTTAATAACATCTCCATATGAAAGAATCTTCCTCCTGTACAATATTAGGATGGGAGTAGTTTTAATTAGCTTTACAGAATGAAAGGTGCAACACCATTTGTGAGGGAACCAACCTGCGTGAGAAGAATATGCTGCTTACTGTGTTGACTTATTTAAACAAACAAATCTCGAGCAAAGCTGGGTACAAACGCTGATAAAACATGTATTTTGTATGTTTTTTTAGTTTCGAAACTTAGCATGATGTTCAGCCTTTAGAGCATAGTGGTAAAGGCGTTGATTCAGCCCACACTTATGTAAAATCTACAAGACAGAAGTTATTTGACCTGACCTCTTGTATCTTAAAGTTTAGAGAAGAAAAAAAAAGGTTGGTGATCCTTACTGTTCTTTAGAAAGCAGGAGTAAGTCAAAATAGTGTGTTCAGCAGTTTGCAGTAATGTATACATTGAAAAAGTACTCGCAAAAGCCAAGATGTCCACACTAGAAATGATGCATTTAATTTAAGGATTGGGTGAATATTTTAATGAATGTTCTAAACTCCTGTTTCGATGCCATTTTAATGCTCTTTGCCATAGTAGCAGTCTGCATGGATGGATCTCAACTTCCCATAGCTGAAGTCATGTTGTTGTTCTTCAGACTGCAAACTTGGGCTACGTTCACACTGTAGGGCAGGGGTCGGGAACCTTTTTGGCTGAGAGAGCCATGAAAGCCACATTTTTTTTAAATGTATTTCCGTGAGAGCCATATACTATTTTTTAACACTGAATACAACTAAATGTGTGCATGTTTAAGTAAGACCAACATTTTTAGAGTATAATAAGTATCTTATTCTTTTTAAAAACATTGTTATTCTGAAGCTAACCAATAATAAATAAAATACTTCTTACCGTTAATGCGAGTTCTTGAACAGGTGCGGTAGAAAACGGATGGATGGATTAAAATGCATGAGGATGTTTTATATTTCGAACGTTATTTTTAACACTGTGATTACAAGCTGAATTATTCATTACTTATCATGTTAAGCAATGTCAGCTAAGATTTAGTCATCAAAAGAGCCACATCTCAAACTAAATCTTGTTGACATGTATGACTTAAGTGTTTTGACAATGACAATAAATGAATTGATTGATTGATTGATTAATCTGGCTTGAGAGCCATAGGTTTCCTACCCCTGCTGTAGGGTATGATGCTTAATACTGATTTTTTTTGTCTGATCGTTTAATGTAGTCGTTCACATTACCAAAAAAATAGGTGACTTTTTTGTATGTTTAATGTCAACAGAAAGCGTCCGGTTTGTGCAAATGACGTCACACTGCATTGTTTACAGAAGTAAAAATGACTCCAATTCTAGTAGGTCTCAGTCTCAATCACATCATGATGAATCAGTTTTACACTACTGATTAATTGTATTTATTGATTTATCTGTCACCCCAAATACTAGTGTGTGATTTTACCGCAAATGCCTTTTTTGAACTGTTCCGACAAGTTTCTACTTGTCGCTGTAAGCAACCTGTTGCTGTAGTTTTTATTCAGGGAAAACTGCATTTTTTGTAATTTTTCCCATCATCCATACTTTCTATGTCTTTCTAATTTCTGTGCATTCTGTTACGGCTCAAGCACCTGCCGCCACACTTTCTTCTGTGCGCTCCTCTGAGCGCGCCTCCGGACACGCCCACGGGCGTTCCTCTCCTGCCGCGGCCACGCGCCTGCATTCCCTTCGCAATAAGCACACCTGACGCTGATGAGAGCTCTGCGTCCTTCTTTAGCCAGCGTCTCCTGTGTTCCAGTGCCAGAACGTAGCTACTTGTACCTGTACAGTAAGCCCTACACGTCTCTAGCTTTTTGCCTATGTGCTTCCTCGCTCTCCGTGTTTCCCCTCCTCTGTGCTCATTGTGTCTTGTCCTGTGTCATCATCCTGCAGCTCCTCTTCGTTTCCTGGTTTCAAAGTGTGTGTCTCGTCTCCCTGGATTTCCCTCTGGACTTCTTGCTGCCTCCCTGGATCTCAATCTCTCGCTTGCCCCCGGTCTTTGACGCCTCGCTCCAGCCCTTGACCCTTGCCTGCCCACGGACCTCCGAGCCTGCCTTGCCCTCTTTGGACTTCCGCATCCTTCACAACACGCACATTCAACATCTCCTGGTAACACTCACCATGTAATCGCTTCATATAGACACACACTATGTATTTGGATTACTTACACACGTCACCTACTTGTGCTTAATAAAACGCTGCAAGCTAAACGACGTCCCTGCCTCTGTGCCGTCTCCTTCTCCTTCTCATTACCGAAAGATGACAGTCAAGCTTTACCATTGGCTTGTGGAGAACTGGGACAACAGAGACTCTTACCAGGAGGACTTTGAGTTGGATACGCGGTACCGTGAGTACGCAGCTGCGGCTTCCAAACATTTGATCGCTTGCCCGTACGTGCGTGCCGCTATGTGAATGTCACGTACGTAACTTTGGGGACTTTGGGGATATATATGTGCTGTATGAACTTTGCGGAGGTGAACGGTACTTTGGGCTGTGGGATTGAGTGTGTTGTGCGGGTGTTTGATTTGTATTGGCGGGTTATATGGACGGGAGGGGGGAAGTGTTTGTTATGCGGGATTAATTTGTGGCATATTAAATATAAGCCTGGTTGTGTTGTGGCTAATAGAGTATATATATGTCTTGTGTTTATTTACTGTTTTAGTCATTCCCAGCTGAATATCGGGTCCGACCCGCCTCTCACAGCATCTTCCCTATCTGAATCGCTTCCACTGCCCTCTAGTCCTTCACTCTCACTTTCCTCATCCACGAATCTTTCATTCTCGCTCAAATTATTGGGGAAATCGTCGCTATCTCGGTCCGAATCGCTCTCGCTGCTGGTGGCCATGATTGTAAACAATGTGCAGATGTGAGGAGCTCCACAACCTGTGACGTCACGCTACTTCCGGTACAGGCAAGGCTTTTTTATCAGCGACCAAAAGTTGCGAACTTTATCGTCGATGTTCTCTACTAAATCCTTTCAGCAAAAGTATGGCAATATCGAGAAATGATCAAGTATGACACATAGAATGGACCTGCTATCCCCGTTTAAATAAGAAAATCGCATTTCAATAGGCCTTTAACATTTAGTGTTTCCCATTGAACTATTATCTTGATGTTATTTGTATTTGTATTATAAATGCAGCTTTCAGCACATAAACAATGTTGACATTTCTAGTAATACTTTGATTAAGACT